>NC_082712.1:112372111-112602393 GCF_030144855.1 Hypanus sabinus | reverse complement strand
GAGGACACAGGACAGATTGGTGAGATGGTGCAGAGTCCTGAAGCTGAAAGCAAAGTGAGGGAGAAGTGGGGTGTGTGTGTCTGTGTCCTTGTGTGTGCATGAGAGATTTTGTGATCATCTGTGCATGTGTGTGTGTTTGTGTCCCCAAGTGTGCACACGTTTCTATTCCCATGCAATCAACTGTAGCTAATTGCTGCTTGGGGTGATTCCTGACTGTTACAGAACGAAGCAGACATTCATTGCCCTGCCCTGTGACCACTGTTTTCCCATGTACACGTGTGATCTGCCGCTGTTTGCCTTAATTAAGCTGTATTGATTTCAGTAATTGAAAGGATTATGTACTTGTGTGAAAGCTATGCAATAATGTCTCATTAAACTGCTGTGATATGAAAAAAAAGGACAATACACAGGACAGTACAGAGGACACAGGACAGTACAGAGGACACAGGACGGTATAGAGGACACAGGACAGTACAGAAGGGGGCATGGAGGGATGAGGATGTCCTAGTCAACTTGCTCCTGGGGCTGGCGAAATCCGCCATCCGTGGGTCTTGGAAACGGGTGGCGGGAGGATCTCCCCGGGCAGACTGCCTGGCAATGTTTAGGGGGTATGTTCGTGCCCGGGTAACTATTGAAAAGGAACACGCGCAGTCCACAGCGGCCTTGGAGGAGTTTCGAGACCGTTGGGCTCCGCGGGGTGTAAATGCCATCGTAGATAGGGATGGCAACATTCTGGTGTAATGTCTATTGTCTATTTGTAGTGCAGTAATTGTGTTTGCTACTGTTTTGTATATATTGTATAGCACCGAAATTTGTAATAAAGGATTTTGTAATAAAAAAAAAGGACAGTACAGAGGACACAGGACAGTACAGAGAACACAGAACAATACACAGGACAGTACAAAGGACACAGGACGGTACAAAGCACACTGAACGGTATAGAGGATGCACAACGGTACAGCACAGCAAAAAGCCATTCGGTTCGCAATGTCTCTGCTGACCATGATGTCAATCTAGCTCACTCATCTGCCTGCATGTGGTCTTTTTCCCTCAATTCTCTTCCTGTTCGCATACCTCCAACAGTACTATCACATCTTTCTCCATCACCTATCCTGGCAGCATTTCCATAGAACACCACAGTACAGCAAAGGCCCTTCAGCCCACAATGTTGTGCCAACCTTCCACACTACTCTAAGATCAATCTACCCCTTCCCTCCCACATAGCCCTCCATTTTTCTATCAGACATGTGTCTATCCAAGAATATATTAAATGTTTTAAATGTATCTTCCAGGTATTAATTATTTACTTCATAAATCTCCTTTAAATATTCCCCTTTTTATTTTGAAGCTATGGGGTCTTGTTTTTGATATTTCCATGCTGAGGAAAAAAATACTATTATTTATCATGTCTCTGCCTTTCGTAATTTGATCAGCTTCCCTCAGCCTCCAGTGCTCCAGACAAAACAATCAAAACTTGTCAAATCTACCCTTCTAGATTACACATTCTAATCCGGGCAACATCCTGGTCTCCTCTGCAAAAGCCTTCATATCATATTGTTTTTTCTTCAGTCGTAAACACACCAGTTAAATCAGTGTCACAAATTAGTGGCTTTTGGATTTGTCTGAGATACTTCCCTAATATCATTGTTCCTTTTGAAATAAAATAGCTCATGTGGGCACAGTAGGTCTTCAGAAGGTCTTTGATGTGATACGACATGAGGTGATTAAGAATATGGAAAGAGCAGGGACAGAAACAGGATGAGAATTACTTGTCCTTTTACGATGCTGCAACTAGTGGGGTGACAACGGGATCAGCATTGGGGCATCAACCTCACAATCCTTTTCAATGGTGTGAGATTGAAAAGCCTAGAGGGGCCTGGCTAACCTTGTGCATGAATTGCTTAATGCCAATGTGTAGATACAGCACACAATTAAGAAGAGGCATTAATCAGAACTATGGTGAAACTTTGGAATTGTACACAGAAATTAACTGTGGAGACTTCGTTGCTGACCGTTGCTGACTATATTTAAAGGAGCAATAGATTTCTGCATATTCAAGGAACCAAGGGATATGGGGTTATTGCAGCAAAGAATCACTGGGGGGGGGGGGGGTAAAAGATCAGCAATTTGAATGGGAGAAGAGGCACGATGGAGTGAATTGTCTCCTCTTGCTTGTATTTCTAATGTTCATCTCTGCCAAATGTCCCCAATCCTTCCAGAGGCATCATTCTCCAAACTGAGTCTATTGCTTCTGTACCCATAAACATTTTCTATTTCAATTTCATTCAGCAAGTTCTCTGTCATCACGGCACCTCCCCCTGTCATTATCAGTGACACTCTCCGATCACACTCACTGCTGTCCAATACTCTCCCTTCCCTAGGCTGGTTCTGTCATTCTCCCAGCTGTGTCCATCTCTCCCCAGCTGTGTCCCTCACTCTCCTCCCTCTGTCCCTCACTCCCCCAGCTGTGACCTTCACTTCCCTCTCTCTGCCCTAGCTGTAACTATAACTCTCTGCCCTCCGGCAGTGTGTCAGTCTCCTACTCCCTGCTGTGTTGAATATTCCTTCTCAAAAACACTTTGCTCTTCCCTTCCCTTTTCCTCACATTAACGTCCCACTATAATTCCGTTGCTTGCGGTCAGCCCCTCTGGCCAGCAGCGTCGATCACATGGGGTTATAAAGCTGAGTTAGTGTAATGCCCGTCCCTCCATGACAGATACAATGTCATCAGTGCAGTCTCACACTCACTCATTCAATTGGCTCTCCAACTACAACAGTAGCTAGGAAGCGCCCAGTGACATAGACGTGGCAAACATCCGGGGAAGGAGCTGAGCGGAGAAGTGAGTCGTCTTTCAGACATGGGGCCCTTACCTGCTCCTTCACTAATCGGTGTGCAACAACACCATAGAATATGGAACACTGAGCATAAAGCATAGCCCAATGTAGCACAGAAACAGCCTCTTCAGCAGACAATGTTATGCCAAACTAATTAAACTAGTAATTAAATGCGTAATTGAACCAGTCCCTTCTGTCTGCACAGTATTCACTTCCACCCACTCCATTTGCTTCGTATTCACCTGCCTACGTCTGTCACCCCAGGCACTCACCACTCCCTGCAGAAATAAATTGCCCCACACATTTTCTTTGAAGTCACCCCCCTCTCACTTTAACGGCATACACTCTGGTGCTAGATGTTTCAATCCTGGTAAAAGATACTACCTATCCAATCTAATTATGCCTTTCATAATTGCACAAACCTTCACCACGTTTCCTCTCAGCGTCAGCCACGCCCAGGGAAAATAATTCAAGTGATAGGTATTATTCTGGAGAGATGGAATTATGTTAAGAAATTGTATATTAATTCAAACAAGAACCTGTCTTCACTTCTTAATGTAAGTTGCAAGCAGGAATCAGTTAGATTACACAGAGTACAGGCTGCTGGTCCTCAACAGGGGCTGGTTATTAGAGATGAGGTTTGCAGTGTGAAGTGACCATCAGCTGCTCTCATGCATCAGCCAAACATTAGACGATGGGGTCATGTTAAATGGCCTGCACCCAACCTGGCAACTACAGTTTAAGTTATTTGCACCATTGCAACAAGTTTCAAGGAAGCTTGCAGATCAGACTGAAATTTTCACTTCGCACATCAAACATGGTCACAGGCATAGCTGATCCTATCAATCGTTGGGATATTTGTGTATTCAGAGTCAGTCTTCACAATGCTTTTTATGGCGACTCAGGTGCCGTGTGAGTGTCGTTGCCAGTGCAGTCTAGAAGTCGGGAGAGAGAGTATAACAGCAGTAGATTTGGTTAAGGCCGGTCTATGTCCACTGCACAGGCACCAGAAGTGTCTGCAGCAGAGGCCTAAGCTCGGCTGCAAATAAAAGGAAGGTTGGCTCAAGTGGAGCAGCCATTGCCAGAGTGTGAAGACTTTGGCTAACAGGCTTCAGCGAGAAGAGGCAGAGCCACAGTTCAGAAGAGGTAAGCCTGATGACTACATCTGTGGAAATTGAACCCAGCTTCAACACCTAACTGAGCAGGTCAAGAAGCAGGAGCAGCAGATGGATGCACTCAGGATCATTCAGGAGGGTGAAGAGGAGACTCCTGATGAGATATCCTGACCAAGACGTTTACTAATGCTACTCACGAGACTTTAAACTAGTTTTGCAGAGGGCTGGGTACTGGAGCCCCAGGTCAGCAAAGGAAGGATTGGACCAGACGTTAAGTGTTAGGGAAAATAGTGCAAGGCAGAATCAAAGTAACAGGTATGATGGGTTGGGCAGTTTGCATTGTATTTAAATGCTTGGGGTATCTTGGGGAAGGGTGATGAACTTAGAGCAAGGATCAGTCCATGAAACTATGATGTTGTGGCCATTACTGAAACTTGGTTGAGAGAGGCAGGTATGGGTGACTAATGTACCAGGTTTTCAAAGTTTTAGAGAAGATAGAGAAGGAGGTAAAAATGGGTGGTGGGGAGAAATTGCACTACTAATCAGGGACAATATCATGACTGCACTCAGGGAAGACATAATGGAGGGTTCAGACTGCATCCATTTGGGTAGAAGTCAGGAATAGGAAGGGTGCCACCAGGACATTGAGGAACAGATATGTGATCAGATTAAGTAAATGCATAAAAAATAATAGGGCTGTTGTCAAGGGGGATTCCAGCTTCCCCAATATAAACTGTGACCTTCTTAGTGCAAGGGATTTAGATGGGGCAGAGTTTGTTAAGTGTATCCAGGAAGGTTTATTAAATCAATATGTGGACGGTCCAATGACAGGAGGAGCTGTACTGGAACAAGTGACTGCCCTTTCAGTGGGTAAACATTTAAGGAACAGTGACCACAAACCTTTAGCTTTCAGAATATCCATAGATAAAGATAGGTATAGTACTTGTAGGAGAGCCTTAAATTGGAGAAGGGCAAATAATGAGGATAATAAGTAGGAACTAAGAAGAGTTAACTGGGAAACACCTTTTCTCTGACAAGTCCACATCAGACTCATGTCAGTTGTAGGGAAATTGCTGGAGAAAATTCTCAGGGAAAGGAGATATGAGCTTTTGGAAACCCATGGCCTAACCAGGGAGAGGCAGCATGGCTCTGAGCAGGGCCCTCACCAACTTGATGAGTTGAGGTGACGAGAGAGATTGATGAAGGTAGGGCAGTGGATGTTGTCTACATGGACTTTACAGTCAGCTGGAGACGCTCATGGAGTGAGTACTGTTTTGGATTCGCTCCATAACCTTTACTTTTTTTAACCTTTGATCACCCTTATTCAGCTTATTTTTACTTGTACCGAAAGTTTCTTTGTTAATTTTTTTTTGGATTTACTGCCAAGAGTTTGTTGTGAACTTTTGAAGATATGCAAACAGAAATGTCTCTCAGGTCTAAGGGACGGGATCCCGGACGCAATCCGAACGGTAACGGAAAGAAGCAGGCTCCGCCACAACAAACTCAATTAACTTTTGAATTGTTTATGGAGGTTTTGGATAAAAAATTTGCTGAACTACAACAATTTTTTAAAGAACATATAAAGGCTTTTCAAGAGTACATGGTTAAGACGGATTTAGTAATTAAACAGCAACGAGCTCTTATTGCGTCTCTGCAAGAAGATGCTCGGAAGCGAGATTTGACTATTGAAAAACTGCAACAGGATTTAATTTCGACCATTAAGCTGATGGAAGCCCTTAAAGCCAAGAGTGACGATTTTGTGAATCGTTCCAGAAGACAGAACTTACGTATACTTGGTCTTCCAGACGGCATAGAAAAAGATGACCCTTCGAAATATTTTGCTCAACTTTTAAAAGAAGCGTTTCCGACGATTTTCCCGAATAACCCCCCTTTATTGGATCGGGCACATAGAATTCGGCGTCGATCACCGAGTGTTACAGACAAACCTTCGGTGGTAATTGTCCGGTTCCATTATGTACATGACAAAGAACAACTTATAAGAGCAGCTCGTCGAGCAGGAATGATTAAATTCAAAGAATTTTGCTTCCGCCTGGTAGAAGACTTTAGTCCTGACCTTTTAAAAAGAAGGCTTCTTTTTAAACCGTTGATGGCTGAATGTTAAGAGAAAAATCTGAAACCTACGCTTCTATACCCTGCGAAGCTTCGAATATCTCCGTCGAATGCTCCACGACAGGTTTTCACTTCAACTTCAGAAGCGAGAAAATATCTGGAGCAGAACTTCCCTACTGCTACAGACAGTAAATGAACGATTCTGATCGTGTAAGATGGTTCTCGATCTCTTAAACCAGAATTAAAATCTGGTTATTGGTGTAGGTTCATCCTATACTTTATACTTAAGTTAAAGTGTGTTTTCGTCATATTAATTGTTTTGCCTTATACACTTTAATCATTTAACTACATACTTGTCCATTAACTTTGTTCCTTCGAAGGTATATTTTTAATTCTTTGAAGGTGAATTTTTCTTTGATTAAGATGGTGGTTTTTTGAAAAAGATTTTTGGTTTTGCTTAATATGGCGTTATGTTTTTATTTTTTTCGCCTTTTTCCTACAATGCATCGCTTATCATAGCTTAAATATTTTTTGTTTTGTCTGGGCTAGAGCCCGATTTATAATTATTTTTAGTGATTATATTTTTATTCTTTTTACAACTAACTATACTTAGAAATATGGTTTTTATTATAGCGATTTTAATTTTTAAAGTTGGGGTGATTCTTTTATATATATCCTTTATATATGGAGTGTTCTTCAGCTGACATGGGGGTAGGATTAGTCTTACTTTTTCCCTTTTTAAGTCATATTTTGGCTTTTTCTCTTTTTCTTGGGGGGTGGGGGGGATGGTCTGTTTTCTAATTCTATTTTTTTTGTACCAGTTTGTGTTAGTTTTTTTATTTGGGCTGTTTTTGAACTTCAAATATGTCTGTGTTGTCGTCACTTCCGGGTCTTCTCTTTACTTTTGTTCCTCTTCCGGGTGCATGAGTTTATAAGTTGGTTAACCCTTTCTATACCAAAGGGTTGATTTTAGAATTATGGCTCAGACCATTAATTTTGTGTCTTGGAATACTAATGGTTTAAATCATCCAATTAAACGAAAGAAGATTTTCAAAGTATTCCAAAGACTTAATGCTCATATCATTTTTGTACAAGAAACTCATGTGAGGAAGGAGGACAAATTTTATTTTTTTAGATTTTGGCGGGGTCAACAGTATCACGCAAATTCGAATGCTAAAGTAAAAGGAGTTTCAATTTTTATTGACTCTATTTCATTTGTTCAACATGATATTTTTTCGGATCCGAATGGCAGATTTTTGTTAATTACGGGTTTACTTTGTAATAAAAAGGTTGCTTTGGTTAATGTTTACGCTCCAAATGTGGATTGTCCTGACTTTTTTTAAGTCTTTATTTACCTCTTTACCCAATCTAAACGAATATAAGTTAATAATGGGTGGTGACTTTAATTGTTGTTTAAATCCTCTGATGGATAAATCTTTATCTATTCAGACTTTACCTAATAAGTCGGCCACTTGTATTAACTCTTTTTTGACTGTGTTACGTACTCGTGACACATGACAGTGGAGCCCTTGTCATGTGACTGGGGTTGAAGCTATACTGGACTTGAGGTGATGGTCTTGTGATGGTGGAATGATGTCATTTTCCCGCCAGTAGAGATCATGTGACGGGTTTTTTTTACAGGTTATAAAAGGTAGACCCCACCCTGTGAGGAGGGGCAGTTCGTGGCTGGATTTGCCAGGTTGACTTCATGCCACTGCGTGTTTTAAGAGATGACGCAGTTTAGTTGAAGGATGAAGTTTTTATTTAATGCCTAAAGTTTAAAAGGTCATTGCCAGCAGGTTCTTTATGATTCTACTAGTTCGCAATTAGAGGAGAGTGAAGATTCGAGGTTGGAAGTTAAAGATCGAGGAGAATCGCTTTCTACGGTGAAACGGGGGCGACCTTTGTTTGATCCTTATTTGGAAGGACTTCGTTGACTATCTTCATGTTAATCCCTAGGTTTAACTAGAAAGGATTGAAGGTAGTGGAGAAGGAAAGGTCAGTGCCTTTAAGCCGTTCTGTTTCGTGAATTCTTCATGGGAAGTTCGACGTCGGGGATCGAAGCCAAGCGATGTGAAAGAGAATCAAAATCGTCCTATAAAGTCTCTCCTTTTAAATGGACCGTGAGCATATCGAACTTTTGGCAATACCACTTTAAAGAACTGTTTTTGCAATACCACTTTAAAGAACTGTTTTGGAATATCACTTTACGAACTGTTTGGGCTACCGCTCAGCAGCTGTTTCCGGTTACGGTAGAGTTTGTTTACTTTTGGGGGGTTTGTTTTCTGTGTTTAATAAATGTGTTGTTTGTTATAAGAAACCCTTGCCGTACTCATATATTTATTGTTGCCTGAATACGTAACATTAAATATGGGGGCTCGTCCGGGATTGAATCTTTTGAGTTTAATTGCTTGCTAACTTTTAAATCGGTGTTTTGGAAACGGGGATTACTCGGTTCTTTTGTTTGGCTTGTTGTGGTATTCGGCAGCAATGAATATTGATGAGTTTCTGGCTTCGCCAGCTGCGGAGGTGTTGGCGAAGGCGAGAAAAACTGAGGTGTTTGAGATAGCTAGTAGATTGCGACTTAAAGGTATTTTGCAGACTACTTCTAAGGCTGTAAAAAAGAGGAAAATCGCGTCACACTATGTGGATTCGGGTGTTTTTGATGAATCGATTTTAGAGTCGTTTCCAATAAGTAATCTGGAGATGCAGTTGCAAATCGAACAAATGAAATTGGAGAGGTGTAAATTGGAGATGGAACAAAAGCAGAGAGAATTTGCATATGCAATGGAGGAATTAAGGACTGGGAATCAGTCTTCTGGTTCTAAAAAAACGTTTGTTGCTAGTCAAGAAATTAAATTGGTCCCTCCATTTAGTGAAACAGAAGTGGAAAGGTATTTTCAACATTTTGAAACTATTGCTCGGATGTCAGAGTGGCCGAAAGATAAATGGTCAGTGTTGTTACAGAGTGTAATTAAAGGCAAAACACAACAAGTTTACACAGCTTTAACAGCTGCGCAAGCACTTGATTATGATATTGTAAAGAGGCATATTTTAAACACATATGAGTTAGTCCCAGAAGCATATAGGGAAAGATTCAGAAGTTTGAAAAAGTCTGTGGAAAAAACTTATGTGGAATTTGCCTATGATAAACCTATGTGTTTTGAGAGATGGGTTTCTTCTAAAAATGTAAATGGGGACTATGATACATTGAGAGAGCTGATTTTAATGGAGGAATTTAAAAGAAGCATTCCTGTTGAAGTAAGGACCTACTTAAATGAGAAGGATACTGATAAATTGCAGGACTGTGCTAGATTAGCTGATGAGTATGTTTTGATCCATAAGAACAAATTTCCTCAGGGCAGTATTTTTAAGAGGAAAAATAACACAGAGACTCCAGGTAAATTTGAAATTAAATCGGAGGTTAATGAGAAAGTTGATGAGAAAGGAAAGCCTGTGAAGGAAAGACAGTTTGGTCTTACTTGTAACTATTGTAAGAAGCCTAGCCATGTAATAGCTAACTGTTTCAAATTGAAAAAGAAAGAGAAGGAAGCAGTTCCAGATGCTTGTGTGCCACATACTGAAGCACCTGTAAAGTTACAGGGTTTGATAAACACAAATGAGGCTTTGTTAGAGTCTGACCAAGTTAGAAAGGGATATGATCATTTTATAACTGAAGGGTTTGTATCCTTGAAGGAAGGATCTACTCTAGTGCCAATAAAAATCCTTAGGGATACTGGTGCTTCTCAATCATTGAAGTTAGACAGTGTGTTGAAGTTTGATGAAGAGTCTGATACTGGTGAGGTAAATTACATAAGAGGTGTTGGAAGTGATTTTATGCCTGTACATTTACATAAAGTAAATTTAAAGTCGGGGTTAGTTACTGGATTTGTTAAAGTAGGATTACAGCATAGCTTACCTGTGAAGGGTATTTCTTTATTGTTAGGTAATGACTTGGCAGGTGGACAAGTTTTTCCTGAAGTGCATTTGACAATGGAGTCAGAGGAACCAGAGTTGAATTCTAACACAGATTCTTCCTGTGCTGTGACTAGAGCTATGGCTAAAAAGATTGATGCGCAGAATGAGGTTGTTATTCAGGACTGTTCAACTCAGGATTCGAGTTTTGAGGATGTGTCAGAGACATTCTTATCTTCGTTGTTTGAACAAGATTCTGGGAGTAAGTCTGACTATGAAGATTTATCTTTGTCTCGGAAGGAGATGATAGCAGAGCAGAATAGAGACTCTGAGATTATAAAATTAAGAGAGCAGGTTTTACTAGATAGTGAAATTGATAAGGTGCCAGTAGGATATTACTTGGAAAAAGGAGTGTTGATGAGGAAGTGGAGATCGCCTACAATTCCTGCAAGTGAGGAATGGAATGTTGTTTACCAGGTAGTTGTCCCTAAAGTTTGTCGAGATGAGATTTTGACTTTAGCTCATAGTGTGCCTTTAGGTGGACATCAAGGGGTAAGGAAAACTGTGGACAAGATTTTAAAACATTTTTACTGGCCTGGTCTAAGAAAAGATGTGGCGATGTTTTGTAAAACGTGCCATACTTGTCAAATTGTGGGTAAACCAAATCAGGTTACACCAGTAGCTCCATTACAACCTATCCCAGCATTTGGTGAACCATTTTCTAAAGTTATTGTAGATTGTGTTGGTCCATTACCAAAGACAAAAGCTGGTTATCAGTATTTGTTGACTATCATGTGTACTTCTTCTAGGTTTCCAGAGGCAGTACCACTTAGGAATATAAAAGCTAAGACTGTGACAAAGGCCCTTATAAATTTTTTTACTTATTTTGGATTACCTAAGGAGATACAAACTGATCAAGGCAGTAATTTTATGTCTGGATTGTTTCAACAGATAGTTTATAAATTGGGAGCTAAGCAAATCACTTCGTCTGCATACCATCCAGAATCGCAGGGTGCCTTGGAGAGGTTTCATTCTACCCTCAAGAATATGATTAGGACATTTTGTGTGGAAAATGAAAGTGACTGGAATGAGGGTATAAACTTACTTTTATTTGCAGTAAGGGAGTCGGTACAGGAATCTTTAGGTTTTAGTCCATTTGAACTTGTGTTTGGGCATAGAGTTAGAGGACCTTTAGCTTTGTTGAAAGAACAGTGGATTAATAAGGAAGTACACATTAATTTGTTGGACTATGTGTTGAAATTTAAGGACAGGTTACATAAAGCTTGTAGCTTAGCTAAGGAAAATTTAAAGTTGGCTCAGGAGAAAATGAAGACTTGGTATGATAAAGACACTAGAATGAGGATGTTTAAGCCTGGAGATAAGGTGTTGGTTCTTTTCCCAGTGCAGACAAGTCCTTTACAAGCTAGATTTCATGGTCCTTATGAAATTGTGTTTAAAATCAATGATGTGGATTACGTGGTAAAAACTCCAGATCGTAGAAGGTCAACACAACTTTGCCATATAAATATGTTGAAACCATATTTTGAGAAACAATCTGATACTGTGACTGTTGTGGTTAGTGAGAGTGAGTTTGATTTAACTAGGAACATGATAGGTGATTCATCTGACTTTCATTCTAAATCCAACATTGTTTCTGTTAGGTTACCAAATTCAACCATTCTGGAAAATATTGATGAAAAATTAGCACATTTACAGTTAGAGCAGAGACAACAGATGAAGGAGTTGATTTTTAAATATAGGGAGTTGTTTCCAGATGTTCCGAGAAGGACTACTATAGCTTCACATGATGTAGATGTTGGGGATGCTAAACCTATTAAACAACATCCTTATAGGATGAACATGGAAAAATGTGAACTTGCTGAGAAAGAAATTGAATATATGTTAGAGAATAATATCATTAGACATTCTAACTCGAATTGGAGTTCGCCATGTGTTATGGTGCCAAAGCCAGATGGTAGTATTAGGTTTTGTACGGATTATAGGAAGGTGAATGCTGTAACGAAAACAGATGCATATCCAATTCCTAGAGTAGATGATTGTGTAGATAAAGTTGGAAAGGCAAAGTTCCTTACAAAGATTGATTTATTGAAAGGGTATTGGTGTGTTCCATTAATGGACAGAGGTAGAGAGATTTCTGCATTTGTAACTCCATCTGGGTTATATGAGTATAATGTTCTTCCATTTGGGATGAAGAATGCCCCAGGTACTTTCCAGAGGATGATTAACTTTGTGATTCAGGGATTGAAAGATACTGATGCTTATATTGATGATTTAGTGACAGGAAATGATACTTGGGAAGCACACATTATTGCGATGGAGAAATTGTTTGAAAGGTTTTCAAAAGCTAACTTAACTATTAATTTAGCTAAGAGTGAATTTGGACATGCCACTGTGACTTACCTTGGTTATGTTGTGGGTCAAGGTAAGGTAGCTCCTGTTCAGGCAAAAGTTCAGGCAATTTTAGAGATTCCCACTCCAACGGGGAAAAAAACTCTCAGAAGGTTTTTGGGAATGGTAGGATATTATCGGAAATTTTGTAAGAATTTTGCTAATGTTGCCCTTCCATTAACTAACCTTCTGCGGAAGAATGAGAAGTTTGTATAGACGGTGCCTTGTCAAGAAACATTTGAAAAATTGAAAACAATGATATGTCAACAACCTGTGCTTAAGGCACCTGACTTTGGAAAACCTTTTTCATTGGCTGTGGATGCTAGTGATGAGGCTGCAGGAGCAGTATTAATGCAAAGGAATGAGGGTGATGAGGTTGATCATCCAGTAGCTTACTTTTCTAAGAAATTTAATAAGCATCAAAGAAATTATTCGACAATAGAGAAAGAATTGTTATCTCTTGTTTTAGCTTTGGAATATTTTGAGGTATATGTTAGTACAACTCAGAAACCACTTATTGTTTACACTGATCATAATCCGTTAGTTTTTCTGAGTAAGATGAAAAACAAAAACAGGAGATTATTAAATTGGAGTTTGATGTTACAAGAGTACAATATTGTGATGACTCATATTAAAGGTAAAGATAATGCGGTTGCTGATTGTCCATCTCGATGTTGAATGTACACTGTAATTTTTTTTTATGGAGTGGTTTTTTTTAATTGTAACACTCCTACTGTATTGTGAGTTATAAGCTGTTATATGATGGTGTTGTGTATTGTGTATGTTATAAAATTTATACCTTTGTTTTTCTTGTAAGCAAATTGTTAAAAATTTTTGGTCTTGTCAGACCAAAAATGTTTTTTTTGGAGGGAGGTGTTACATACTCGTGACACATGACAGTGGAGCCCTTGTCATGTGACTGGGGTTGAAGCTGTACTGGACTTGAGGTGATGGTCTTGTGAAGGTGGAATGATGTCATTTTCCCGCCAGTAGAGATCATGTGACGGGTTTTTTTTACAGGTTATAAAAGGTAGACCCCACCCTGTGAAGAGGGGCAGTTCGTGGCTGGATTTGCCAGGTTGACTTCATGCCACTGCGTGTTTTAAGAGATGACGCAGTTTAGTTGAAGGATGAAGTTTTTATTTAATGCCTAAAGTTTAAAAGGTCATTGCCAGCAGGTTCTTTATGATTCTGCTAGTTCGCAATTAGAGGAGAGTGAAGATTCGAGGTTGGAAGTTAAAGATCGAGGAGAATCGCTTTCTACGGTGAAACGGGGGCGACCTTTGTTTGATCCTTATTTGGAAGGATTTTGTTGACTATCTTCGTGTTAAATCCTAGGTTTAACTAGAAAGGATTGAAGGTAGTGGAGAAGGAAAGGTCAGTGCCTTTAAGCCATTCTGTTTCGTGAATTCTTCGTGGGAAGTTCGACGTCGGGGATCGAAGCCAAGCGATGTGAAAGAGAATCTAAATCGTCCTATAAAGTCTTTCCTTTTAAATGGACCGTGAGCATATCGAACTTTTGGCAATACCACTTTAAAGAACTGTTTTTGCAATACCACTTTAAAGAACTGTTTTGGAATATCACTTTACGAACTGTTTGGGCTGCCGCTCAGCAGCTGTTTCCGGTTACGGTAGTGTTTGTTTACTTTTGGGGAATTTGTTTTCTGTGTTTAATAAACGTGTTGTTTGTTATAAGAAACCCTTGCCGTACTCATATATTTATTGTTGCCTGAATACGTAACAACTGACAATGGAGTTTTTGATATTTGGAGATTCCGGCATCTTAATGATAAAGAGTTTTCTTTTTTCTCACATGTTTATCACTCTTATTCGAGAATTGATTATTATTTTTTTTGTAGACTCTTGTTTTATTCCATTGGTAATCGGTTGTAACTATCTTATTATAGCTATCTCTGATCATGCTCCATTATTACTTTCTATGAAATTTACGGATACAGCTTCTAATGCTAGACAATGGCGATTTGACTCTACCTTGTTGCAAGACTCTGACTTTATAAAATTTATGGAGGAGCAGATCGACTTCTTCTTTTCAACTAATTCTACAGATGATATTTCCTGCGGAACACTTTGGGACACTTTTAAAGCGTATATACGTGGACAGATTATTTCTTACTCTGTTGGTTTGAGGAAACGTACTAAGATGGAAACTCTCTTATTGGTTGATAAAATTAAAGAGATTGATAAGAAATATTCGATTGCTCCTAGTAAGGAGCTTTACAAACAAAGGGTTGAACTTCAAATGGAACATAGTTTATTACTTACATCCTCGATTGAAAATCAATTAATGAATCTAAATCTGATTTTTACATACATAGAGATAAATCTGGTAAACTGTTAGCTAGTCAATTGAAGAATGCTTTGGTTAAACGTCAAATCACTAAGATTGGTCAGCAGAATGGGAATCTGACAGTTAATCATGATGAGATAAATAAGGCATTTCAAGAATTCTATACCTCCCTGTATCAATCTGAATTTCCTCAAGGTCATAATACCATGTCTGATTTTCTTGGGAAATTAAATTTTCCAAGATTATCATCTGATGATCTTTTGATATTGGATACTCCTATTATGGATGTAGAAATTAAGGGGGCTATTTCCTCAATTAATTCTGGGAAAGCACCGGGTCCAGATGGTTATACAGTTGAAATTTTAAAAAATTTTTCCGCTACTCTTTCCCCTTGGTTAGTAAGGTTTTTGAGGAAGCCATTAGATTGGGGAATTTGCCACAATCTTTTTATAGAGCTTCCATTTCTTTAATATTGAAGAAAGATAAAGACCCTACTAACTGTGCTTCTTATAGACCTATATCTTTATTGAATGTAGACTCCAAGATTTTTTCCAAGTTACTGGCATCTAGATTGGAGAAGATATTACCCAAAATTATTTCAGATGATCAAACTGGTTTTATTAAAAATCGTTATTCTTTTTTCAGCATTAGGAGATTGTTGAATATTGTTTATACTCCCTCACATGACACTTCAGAATGTGTGATTTCATTAGATGCGGAGAAAGCATTTGATAGAGTTGAATGGCCTTACTTATTTAATGTGTTGGAGAAGTTCAATTTTAGTCCGATATTTATATCATGGATTAAATTGATTTATCATACTCCAGTAGCCTCAGTGTTTACCAATAATCAAAGATCTCCCTTTTTTCGCTTATTTCGGGGCACTAGACAAGGATGTCCTCTTAGTCCATTACTATTTAGCATTGCCTTAGAACCTTTGGCAATTGCCATCAGACAATCACAGGATATTTTGGGTATTAATCGTGGGACAGATATTCATAAGTTATCTTTGTATGCAGATGATTTATTACTATTCATTTCTAACCCGGAGAAATCCATTCCAGCAGTTTTATCATTATTGGCTCAATTTAGTGAGTTTTCTGGGTATAAGTTAAATCTTAATAAAAGTGAATTGTTTCCTTTGAATAAACGGGTCCCAATTTATGGAAATTTACCTTTTAAATTAGTTAATGACTCTTTTACTTATTTAGGGATCAAAATCACAAAAAACCATAAAGATTTATTTAGATTTAATTTTTTACCCTTAATTGGTCAGATTAAAGGTTTGTTTACTAAGTGGTCACCTTTATCTTTATCCCTAATAGGTAGGATTAATGCTATTAAGATGGTTATTTTACCTAAGTTTTTATATATTTTTCAAGCGATACCAATTTTTATCCCGAAATCTTTTTTTACTAATGTTGACTCTAAAATTTCTTCATATATATGGCAAAATAAAAATCCCAGGTTAGGTAAAACATATTTACAGAAGACAAAAAAGGAAGGCGGGTTAGCATTACCTAATTTCAACAATATAGATCTTCTAGCCATCAGAGTTAGAAATGCAATCATTCCGTCGAATGATTGCATTTCTAACTCTGATGGCTAGAAGATCTATATTGTTGAATTGGAAAGAAATTAATCCTCCCACTGTATTTAATTGGTTCTCTCAAACGATGTTATGCTTAAATTTAGAAAAAATTAGAAGTGGTACTTTTGAGACTCCTATGAAATTTGAAAAGTTATGGAGACCATTTATTCAACATTTTCATATGATGTAATATGACCCTGTGCCAAGTTCATTTGATTTCCCAGCTTTTAGCTTATGTATGTTGAGAGGACCGGAAGTGACGGCATTGATGAATACTTATTTTTGTGAGATATTATAAACAGCCCCCTTTTTTCTCTCTCTTTTTTTTTGCTTCTTTTTTCTTCTATATTAGTTATTAGATTAGATTAGCTAGTTTGGCATTATATTTTTTTTGGTTTTTTTTCTTTCTTTTTTCTGTTTTCTTTATATCATATATTATGAAATATTTAGACTTACTATGTTCATACAAATATTTTATGGCTTATGTTTTGGTAAACTCATTTATATTGTGACTATTATGTATGTTTTTTTTCATATGTAATGGAATTTATATGTTGGTAATTTCTTTATCAATATATCATTTGTATTCTGTCCATATTACTAATATTAATAAAAAGATTTAGAAAGAAAGAAAAGACTTTAGGAAGGCATTTGACAAAGGCCTTCACAGGAGGCTAATCCAGAAGATTAAGATGCACGGGGTCCACTCTGAATTGGCAGTTTGGATCCAGAACTGGCTTGTGCGTAAAACATAGAGGGTAGTTTGTGGATGTTTTTGATTTGATTGTGGGCCACGTGGCCTGTTCCTGTGCTGTACTGTACTGTTCGATGTTCTATATTCTAATCCCGGGTTTCTGGGCTCTCCGTCCTCAGAAGCTTTTAGACCATCTGTGTGAATTAATCTGCCCCAGTAAAGGCATTTCAATCTTCAGAGGTGTCTTATTCATTGTAAATATGTACCTCAATGGAACCATTTGTCAGGCACAAAATATTGTAATAGAGAACATTTTGTAACTATGAAACTTTAATTGAATTGAATTGAATTTAATTTAATTGAAGGAAAAAAAATGTGATGTATTTTTGATTTTGAAGACTCTACTGAGAGGGTCTCCAAAAGAATGCCTGTTTGTTGTGAAGAATAAAGACTTTCATATCCAGCAAATTCACCAGTTACTTCGTTATATTCACATCTTGGGAGGCTCATCCTGTCCAACCTCCCTTTATAGCACATGCCCCCTAATTCAGGCAGCATCCTTGTAAACCTCTTCTGCACCCTCTCCAAAACCTCCAAGCCCTTCCGGCTGCATAAACTGCAACTCCATGCAATACTCGATGTAGCCTAATTAGAGCTTTATAAAGGTGCAACATGACCTCTTGATTCTTGAACTCAATGCATCGGCTAATAAAAGCAAGTGTGTCATATACTTCTTAGCCACTCGTTCTGCTTGCACAGCCACTTTCAGGACCCTGAGATCCCTCTGTACAACAGCATTAGAAATCATTAAACCCAGACACTTGTCAGGGACTGTCTACATTCACCCTATATATGCCCCTCGTGATTTTATTTCTCACCCCTCAGCCTCCTATGAGTCCCATGAATGAATAAAGTCCTAATGGGGTTCTAACATGTCTCCTGGCATCCATGCTTTGGGGTTTTGCTCCTGTTTAGTGGATGTCTATACAGAGTAAGAATTTCAGGTTGTATATTGTATATTGTATGCATTCTCTGCTATTAACCATCGAACCATTGTCTTGTTTATTATTTATTGTAATGCCTGCACTGTATTGTGCACTTTATGCAGTCCTGGGTAGGTCTGTAGTCTAGTGTAGTTTTTTTTCTCTGTTGTTTTTTACGTGGTTCAGTCTAGTTTTTGTACCGTGTCGTGTAACACCATGGTCCTACAAAAACATTGTCTCATTTTTACTGTGTACTGTACCAGCAGTTATGGTTGAGATGACAATAAAAGTGATTTGACTTGACTTGAACCATTGAACTTGCCCAACCTCTCCCTGTAACTTAGACCCTTGAATCCTGGCAACATTCTTATAAATTTTGTTTGCACAGTTTCCAGGTTTAATTTCACCAGCATAGATGGACAGAGCTATAATGTCGTTACACAGCATCTTCTTCGAGCTCATCTGCAGAACCAGCTAATTTCTACCTTTGATGCCTCTCTTTTTCCCTGTCAAAGTGTTCGGGGTTCTGTCGAAGACCCTGATCTAGAGCTACACTCAGACTTCGGTTGGACCCACTCCCAGGTGCTCTTCTATATCCAGTCTTTTTCCAATATCCCCAGGACGCGGCCGAGAAGACGAGAACACCTTCGGGGTTCTGAAGCTTTACGGCCCTGGGGATGAACTGATTCTAAGCGGGTGCCACTGATTGAAGCATCGTGGGAGGAAACAAAAGAGCAGATCAGCTGTCGGCGGCTCTTTTCTCAGGGAATCGTTTGCTCCCTCTCACTCATTGGTGGGAGAGAGTTTATTGCTGATTCTCTAGTGGGAGAACTTGGGGAAAAAAGTGACACGGCAGACTTTAACACCATAAATCAGTTTTTTTTTTGCCTTGTTAGTCTCCCTTCTTGCAGTGTGACACCTCTCTGCCCCTTTGTTAGGGAGAGTGAGAGAGAGCCTGTGGTATGTTGAACTGTCTAAACGATTAGTTTTTATTATTTTGAAGATCGCAGCCTTTCTTAGGGGCTTTGCTAGTGCTTGTTTGGTGGGTGGGGGGGTGCTGATGCTTTTTGCAGAAGTAAGTGGGGGTGGGGGAGGGGTTGTTGCTTGTGCGGGAGAGGGGGGAGTCGGGAGGGGCTTTGGGGTTCTAACGTCTTTACTGTCACTCATTCTTTGGGTCTCTCTTCTATTTTCATGGATGTCTGTGAAAAACAAAATATTCAGGTTGTACATTGTATGTTCTCTGATATTAAATGGAGCCATTGATATGTATGTCATGAAATTTGTTGTTTTTGCAGCAACAGTACAAAGCAATACATAATAATAGTCAAAAATGTGAATTACAGTAAGTATATATTATATGTTAATATATGTATAGTATATATTAAATAGTTAAATTAAAAAATAATTCAAAAATAAAAATTTTAAAATCAGTGAGTCCATGGGTTCATTAGAAGTCAGATGGCAGTGGGGACCAAGCTGTTCCTGAATCACTGAATGATGCTGTACCTCCTTCCTGATGTTAGCAATGAGAAGAGGGCATCTTCTGGGGAACATGGGGGTTCCCGTGATGGCGATGACAGCTCTCTGCAGTTTATTTCAATCCTGTGCAGTAACAGATGGTGATGCAGCCAATTAGAATGGATCCTTTGTATTAACAGAGTGACCGAAACTCTATATAGTGCTCCAAGTGCAGCCATTATGCAAGGGATACAAAATGACCTTAATGGAGGGAAAAAGCAATTTTGCACAGGGGTACCCAGTAGAATTTAATCTTCCGTCAGCCAGAGAAAGGAAATGAAAGCTGGCAGGGAAAAGTACCGGAATTGCCTAATGGAGTGTGTTAGTGTTAGCAACATGGCCTGCAGGAATCAGCGGAGATCAATCACAATACTGTTCCGAGTCAGTCTACCTCTGCACTAACAGCAAACACATGGTGAAGCAGCCGCGACCCTGTGCAGAGACAATGGCCAGCTCCGAGAGGAGCGGACCATCAGGATCTGGCGCAAGGACCGCTCTGCAGCCTACTCTTGTAAAACTGAGAGATGCCAAAGGAAAGGCTGAGGCTCAGGAGGTTCACTTTTCAACCAGGCTTATGCAAAGGATTATCAGACAAACCAGCTGGCAAAAGCCAGTGACTGAGCACTCACTGACAGGCGGCCAAGGCTCAGATAAAGCTGGTTATGTGGAACCACTCCGCAAATGCAGCAGATGTAGCATTTTCACAAATGAGGCAAAGAGCACAATGACTTTTCTTTCCTCTTTGACTTGCTCTGCCCACAATGTGCAGATAGAAACTGGGCTTTCAGCTCCAAGAAACTGAGCATTCCATGTAGCAATGGTAAAACACCAGGAAGCTTTGGGCAGTACTAAACTGCCAAGATTTCAGAAAGAGGGAACAAGCAGACCAGCTTCAATATCAGAGTTCCAGAATGCAATTTACATAGTCCACACACACACACACACACACACACACACACACACACACACACACACACACACACACATACTCACACATGCACGCACGTACACACACACACATATAGACTCACACATGCACGCACGTACACACACACACACACATATATACTCACACATGCACACATGTACACACACACACACACATATATACTCACACATGCACGCACGTACACACACACACACACATATACTCACACATGCTCACACGTACACACACACACACATATATACTCACACATGCACGCACATACACACACACACATATACTCACACATGCACGCACACACACGCGCACACATATATACTCACACATGCACGCACACACACGCGCGCACATATATACTCACACATGCACGCACACACACACACACATATACTCACACATGCACGCACGTACACACACACACACCTATATACTCACACACGCACGCACACACACACGCGCACACATATATACTCACACACGCAAGCACACACACACACATATATACTCACACATGCACGCACGTACACACACACACATATATACTCACACACGCACGCACACACACATATACTCACACATGCACGCACGCACACACACACACACACATATATACTCACACACACACACACACACACACACACATATATACTCACACATGCACGCACGTACACACACACACACACATATACTCACACACGCACACACAGACACACACACGCACACACATATATACTCACACACACACACACATATATACTCACACATGCACGTACACACACACACACATATATACTCACACATGCACACACACACACACACACACATATATACTCACACACGCACGCACACACACACACGCGCACACATATATACTCACACATGCACGCACGTACACACACACACACACACACATATATACTCACACACGCACGCACACACACACACGCGCACACATATATACTCACACATGCACGCACGTACACACACACACACACACACACACACACACACATACACACTGATGGCTTTGCCTCGCTGTAAGATGGTAATAGTCTTTTTCTCAGAAAGAGAGGACATGGATTAAAGGTGAGAAAGGAAAGATCTCAAAAGGAGCCTGTGAGGCTAGATGTTTTTACAGATGGTGGTGGGTATAAAGCGGAACAATTACAATGTTTACAAAGACGTTTGAACAGGTTCAGAGGAGGATACCTTGGTCACAATGGATGATCTTCCATGCTGTACACTGCTATGACTCTATGTTCAGTGTCACAGAGTCAAAGTGCTCTCCAGCAGACCCTTCAGCCCTTCATCTCCATGCTGACTCTCAAGTGCCAATCTGAACTAACCCCATTTACTTGTTCTGTTGCCTTCTATACCTCGGTGATCCAGGTGCTTCTTAAATGTACCTACATCCATCAGCCTTTCAAGCAATCCATTCCAGATTCTATCCACTGGTTAGGTCAACCATGGACGCTGTGCCCTCGCTGTCCATGTGATATGCAGGCCAGTATGCAAGCTGGGGTAGTAAATGTGGAGAGCAGGCTATTGCCCATAAGCTCCCCCTTTCCACACAGCTGATGAACCCAAAAGAACATCAGAGATGGGTACGGTTTGAATTCTGCAGCATTGCGGTCAGCATTCAACACAATGCAGGACAGCCTTAGGGACTCCAGTTCCGGATTTTTCCTTGAGGGAATATTCCCGAAACCTTCACAATGATTGCCATCCCCATCTCTCAATTCCTCCGTCAAAATGCCATCCCCTCCTCCTCTCAGTTCCTCCATCAAAATGCCATCCCCTCCTCTCCATTCCTCTGTCAAAATGCCATCCCCTCCTCTCAATTCCTCCGTCAAAATGCCATCTCCTCCTCTCAGTTCCTCCATCAAAATGCCATCCCTCCTCTCAATTCCTCCATCAAAATGCCATCTCTTTCTCTCCATTCCTCCATCAAAATGCCATCCCCTCCTCTCAATTCCTCCGTCAAAATGCCATCCCCTCCTCTCAATTCCTCCGTCAAAATGCCATCTCCTTCTCTCAATTCTTCCGTCAAAATGCCATCCCCTCCTCTCAATTCCTCCGTCAAAATGCCATCCCCTCCTCTCAATTCCTCCGTCAAAATGCCACCCCCTCCTCTCCATTCCTCCATCAATATGCCATCCCCTCCTCTCAATTCTTCCGTCAAAATGCCATCCCCTCCTCTCAATTCCCCCATCAAAATGCCATCCCCTCCTCTCAATTCCCCCATCAAAATGCCATCCCCTCCTCTCAGTTCCTCCATCAATATGCCATCCCCTCCTCTCAGTTCCTCCATCAATATGCCATCCCGTCCTCTCAATTCGTCCACCTCTGCAACACCTACTCTCCTACTCTGAGGATGACACTTTTCATTCCAGAACTAAGGAGTTGTCCTCCTTCCACGAAGAAAGGGGAATTCCTTCCTCCACCATCAATGCTGCCCTCAACTGCATCTCTTTGATTTCATGTGTTGCTGCCTACACCCCATCCCCCTGTCACCCCACCTACCACCCCACCAGTCACTGCCTCCAGCACATAATTCTTCCTTAACGTCGGCCATCTCCAACTGGATCCCACTACCATGCACATCATTCTCTCTCCCCCCACCTTTGGCTTTCTGCAGGGATCACTCCCTACACGACTCCATTGTCCATTTGTCCCTCCGCACAGATCTTTCTCCTGACACTTATCCTTGCATGTGGAACAAGTGCTACACCTTCCCCTGCACCTTCTCCCTAACTACCATTCAGGGCCCCAAGTGAGGCAACACTTCACCTGGGTCATATTGGGTGCTCCCTGTGTGACCTCCTGTATATCAGTGAGACCTGACATGGATTGGGAGACCACTGTTTGAGCACCTGCACTCCATCCACCAGAAAAAGCGGGATCACACATTTTAATTCTATCTCCCATTCCCATTCCTACATGTCAGTCCATGGCCTCCTCTACTGTCCCAATGAGGCCACACTCGGTTTGGAGAAGCAACACCTTATATTCAATCTGGGTAGTCTCCAACCTGATGGCACGAACATTGGTTTCTCGAACTTCAGGTAATGCACCAGACCCTCTCCTTCCCCATTCCCCGTTCTCATTTCCCAAGCTCACCTTATCTCCTTAGCTACCCATCACCCCCCTCTGTTGCTCCTCCCTCTTTTCTTTCTTCCACGGCTTCTGTCCTCTCCTGTCAGATACCCCCTTCTCCAGCCCTTTATATCTTTCACCAATAAACTTCCCAGCTCTTTACTTCACCCCTCCATTCCCTCTCGGTTTCGCCTACCACCTTGTGTTTCTTCCTCCCCTCCCCCACCTTTTAAATCTACTCCTCATCTTTTTATTTTCTTTCAGGATTAAAGATCTCGGCCCAAAGCATCGACTGTACCCTTTTCCATTGACACTGCCTGGCCTGCTGAGTTCCTTTACCACTTTGTGTGTGTTGCTTGGATTTCCAGCATCTGCAGATGTTCTCTTGATTGCAAGTGGGTATAGCCACAAGGCAGTGGAGGTTTGAAAGCAGAGATTTTCTCCTCTTTGATGAACTTCCAACCATGCTTGGTAAGCCAACAAGCCAGCTCTTTAGAGCAGCTCGTTTGAGCCCGCCGGGAGAAAGACGATCTTAGATTGGGTGTTGTGTAATAATGTAAACGAGCCCTTGGGAGGCAGTGATCATAATATGATTGAATTCATACTGCATTTTGAGAGGGAAAAGCGTAAGTCAGATGTATCAATACTGCAATAGAATAAAGGGAATTACAGAGGCATGAGAGAGGAGCTTGCCCAGGTGGATTGGAGGAGGATTCTGACAGGGATGATGGCTGATGATGGCTGAAGTTTCTGGGAATAGTTCACTAGGATTAGGATAGATATGTCTTACAGAAGAAGTTGCTCTCAAGTGGCAGGAGTAGGCAACCATTGCTGACAAATGAAATTAAGGACTGCGTAAAAGCCAGGGATAGGGCATATAAGGTGGCAAAAGTGAGTGGGAAGTTGGATGATTGGGAAGCTTTAAATATCCTACAAAAGGCAACTAAAAAAAGCTATAAGAAGGGAAAAGATACGAGGGCAAACTAACCTATGATATAAAGCAGGATACCAAAACACTTTTCAATTGGATAAAGAGTAAAAGGGAGGTGAGAGTTGACATTGGAACACTGGAAAATGATGCTGGTGAGGTAGTAATGGGGGACAAAGAAATGGCAGATTAATTTAATAAGTATTTTTGCTTCAGTCTTTCCTGTGCTGTAAGCCAGAGGTCAGTGAGTATCAGGGAGCAGGAGTGATGCCATTGCAATTAGAAAGGAAAGAGTGTCAGGCAAGCTGAAAGGTCTTAGGGTGGATAAGTCACCGCACCAGATTGACTACATCCCGAATTCCTGAAACAGGTTGCTGAAGAGAGAATGGATCCATTGGTCATGCTTTTTCAAGATTCTGGCATGGTCCAAGAGGACTGGAAAATTGCAATGTCACTCCACTCTTTAAGAAAGGAGGAAGACAAAATAGAGGAAGTTATCGACCAGTTAGCCTAACCTCAATGGCTGAAAAGTGTTAGGGTCCATTATTATGGATGAGGTTTCAGGGTACTTGAAACTAATGATAAAATAAGTCAAAATCAGCGTGTTTTCTGCAAAGGGAAATCTTGCCTGACAAATCTCTTAGAATTCTTTGAGGACTTAACAAGCAGCATGGACAAAGGAGAGGCAGTGGATGCCATTTACTTAGATTTTCAGAAGCATTGGATAAGATGCCTCACATGAGCCTGCTTAACGAGATAATCCTGTGGTATTACAAGAAATATATTGGCATGGATACAGGAATGGTTGACAGGCAGGAGGCAGCGAGTGTGAATAAAGGAAGCCTCTTTTGGATGGCTGTCAGTGACTAGTGGTGTTCCTCAGGGATCAGTATTGGGACCGCTGCATTTCACATTGTTTGTCAATGATTTACATATTGGAATTGATGGCTTTGTGGTAACATTTGCGGCTGATACAAAGATAGGTGGAGGGGTAGGTAGTGCTGAGGAAGTAATGTGATTGAAGGAGCACTGGAACAAATTGGAAGAATGGGCAAAAAAGTGGCAGATGGAATACAGTGTTGGGAAATGCATTTTGGTAAAAGGGACAATAGTGCAGACTATTATCTAAATGGGGAGAAGATTCAAACATCAGAGGTGCAGAGCAAATTAGAAGTCCTTGTGGAAGACTCCCAGAAGGTTAACTCACAGGTTGAGTCTGGGGTAAAGAAGGCAAATGCAATGTTGGCATTTATTTTAAGGGGAATAGAATATAGAGACAACAAGGAGTTAATGCTGAAGCTTTATAAGACACTAGTCAGGCCATGCTTGAAATAAGGTATTGTCATCGGACAGAGTCCAGAGGAGGTTCATGAGGATAATTCTGGGGATTAAGGGGTTAACATATGAGGAGCATTTGGCAGCTTCGGGCCTGTACTCAGTGGAATTTAGAATAATGTGAAGGGATCACATTGAAGCCTACTGAATGTTGAAAAGACTAGGTAAGGTGGATGTGAAGAGGATGTTTCCTCTGGTGGTGGTGCCTAGAACGAGAGGGCACAGCCTGAAAATTGCAGGGTAATCACCTCAGGGAAATCAGTGGAATGCTCTGCCACAAACTCCGGTGGAGGCCAAGTCCGTGAGTATATTCAAAGCAGAAGTTGACGGTTTCCTGTTTGGTCAAAGCATCAAGGGATATGGTGAGAGGTCAGATGTACAGGGTTGAATGGGATCCAGGGTCAGCCATGATGAAATGACGGAATGGACTTGATGGGCTGAATGGCTTAATTCTATTCCTATGTCTTATGGTCTAATGGAGTCCCATTTGCCTGAAATGACTGGTTTTAAGATGTCAATAACCCATCTTTGCCCCTTCTTTTGTCAGTAGAAACAGTTCCACCTGGCTTAGTAACTAAGGCACATGTAAAGGCCAGGGGCTGGACTTGGTTGTCAGAAGCTATTTGAGATACACAACCGTCAGCATTTAATAGGCAGTAGGAACCTGTCTCCACTACATCCCCGTACCCAACTACAATAATCTTAAGGAACCAGCTTCTAACCAAGCTCTGAATAAAAAAAGGTTCTTCCTCAGATCCTGTTACCCCTTATTTTTAATCAGGTTTAAATGCAACAAAGAATCACAGAAACATAGAAACCCTACAGCACAACACAGGCCCTTTTGCCCACAAAGTTATGCCAAACATGTCCCTACCTTAGAAATTACTAAGCTTACCCATAGCCCTCTATTTTTCTAAACTCCATGTAGCTATCTAAAGATCTCTTATAAGACCCTAATGTACTGGCCTCCACCACCGTTGCCGGCAGCCCATTCCATGCACTCACCACTCTCTGTGTAAAAATCTTACCCCTGACATCTCCTCTGTACCTACTCCCCCTGCACCTTAAACCTGTGTCCTCTTGTGGCAACCATTTCAGCCCTGGGAAAAAGCCTCTGACTATCCACACAATCAATGCCTCTCATCATCTTATACACCTCTATCAGGTCACCTCTCATCCTCCGTCGCTCCAAGGAGAAAAGGCCGAGTTCACTCAACATATTCTCATAAGGCATGCTCCCCAATCCAGGCAACATCCTTGTAAATCTCCTCTGCACCCTTTCTATGGCTTCCATATCCTTCCTGTAGTGAGGTGACCAGAACTGAGCACAGTACTCCAAGTGGGGTCTGACCAGGGTCCTATATAGCTGCAACATTACCTCTTGGCTCTTAATTCAATTCCACGATTGATGAAGGCCAATGCTCCATACGCCTTCTTAACAACAGAGTCAACCTGCGCAGCTGCTTTGAATGTCCTGTGGACTCTGACCCCAAGATCCCTCTGATCCTCCACACTGCCAAGAGTCTTACCATTAACACTATATTTTGCCATCATATTTGACCTACCAAAATGAACCACCTCACCCTTATCTGGGTTGAACTCCATCTGCCACTTCTCAGCACAGTTTTGCATCCTATCGATGTCCCGCTGTAACCTCTGACAGCCCTCCACACTATCCACAACACCTCCAACCTTTGTGTCATCAGCAGACTTACCAACCCATCCCTCCACTTCCTCATCCAGGTCATTTATAAAAATCACGAAGAGTAAGGGTCCCAGAACAGATCCCTGAGGCACTCCACTGATGAATGACTTCATGCAGAATGTGACCTGTCTACAACCACTGCTTGCCTTCTGTGGCAAGCCAGTTCTGGACCCACAAAGTAATGTTCCCTTGGACCCCATACCTCCTTACTTTCTCAAAAAGTCTTGCATGGGGTACCTTATCAAATGTCTTGCTGAAATCCATATACACTACATCTACTGCTCTTCCTTCATCAGTGTGTTTAGTCACATCCTCAAAAAATTCAATCAGGCTCATAAGGCACGATCTGCCTTTGGCAAAGTCATGCTGACTCTTCCTCATCATATTATGCCTCCCCAAATGTTCATAAATCCTGCCTCTCAGGATCTTCTCCATCAACTTACCGAACACTGAGGTAAGACTCACTGGTCTATTAATTCCTGGGCTATCGCTACTCCCTTTCTTAAATAAAGGAAAAACATCCACAACCCTCCAGAACCTCTCCAATCCCTATTGATGATGCAAAGATCATTGCCAGAGACTCAGCAATCTCCTCCCTCACTTCCCACAGTAGCCTGGGGTGCATCCCGTCCAGTCCTAGCCACTTATCCAACTTGGTGCTTTCCAAAAGCTCCAGCACATCCTCTTTCTTGACATCTACATGCTCAAGCTTTTCAGTCTGCTGAAAGTCATCACTACAATCACTAAGATCCTTTTCCATAGTGAATACTGAAGTAAAGTATTCATTATGTACCTCTGCTACTTCCTCCAGTTCCTTACACACTTCCCCACTATCACACTTGATAGGTCCTATTCTTTCATGTCTAATTCTCTTGCTCTTCACATACTTGTAGAGTGCCTTGGAATTTCCTGTAATTCTGCACGCCAAGGCCTTCTCATGGCCCCTTCTGGCTCTCCTAATTTCCTTCTTAAGCTCCTTCCTAGTAGCCTTATAATCTTGTAGACCTCTAACATTACCCAGCTCTCTGAACCTTTTGTAAGCTTCTCTTTTCTTCTTCACTAGATTTATTACAGCCTTAGTACACCACAGTACCTGTACCCCACCATAACTTCCGTCTCATTGGAATGTATCTATACAGAACTCTACACAAATATCCCCTGAATAGTTGCCACATTTCTTCCGTACTTTTCCCCGAGAACATCTGGTTCCAATTTAAGCTTCCAAGTTCCTGATAGCCTCATAATTCCCCTTAATCCAAATAAATGCTTTTCTAACTTATCTGTTCCTATCTCTCTCCAATGCTATTGTAAAGGAAATAGAATTGTGATCACTATCTCCAAAATGCTCTCCCACTGAGAGATCTGACACCTGACCAGGTTCATTTCCCAATACCAGATCAAGTACAGCCTCTCCTCTTGTAGGCTTATTTACATATTGTGTCAGGAAACCTTACTGAACGCACCTAACAAACTTCACCCCATTTAAACCCCTTGTTCTAGGGAGATGCCAATTGATATTTGGGAAATTAAAATCTCCCATCCCAACTCTGTTATTATTATATCTTTCCAGGATCCTCATCTGCTCCTCGATATCCCTGTTACTATTGGGCAGCCTATCAAAACGCCCAGTAAAGTTATTGACCCCTTCCTGTTCCTAACCTCCACCCACAGAGACTCTGTAGACAATCCCTCCATGGCGTCTACCTTTTCTGCAGCTGTGACATTATCTCTGATCAACAGTACCACACCCAACCTCTTTTTCCTCCCTCCCTGTCCTTTCTGAAACCTCTAATACCCAGCACTTGAAGTAACCATTCATGTCCCTGAGCCATCCAAGTCTCTGTAATGGCCACCACATCATATCTCCAAGACCTGATCCACGCTCTAAGCTCATCTGCTTTGTTCACAATACTCCTTGCGTTAAAATAGACACATCTCAAACCTTCGGTCTGAGTGCGTCCCTTCTCTATCACCTGCCTATTCTCCCTCCCGCACTGTCTACAAGCTTTCTCTATTTGTGAGCCAACCTCCTCTTCCCCAGTCTCTTCAGTTCAGTTCCTACCCCCCAATTCTAGTTTAAACTCTCCCCAGAAGCTTTAGCAAACCTCCCCGCCAGAATATGGCTCCCCCTGAGATTCAAATGCAACCCATCCTTTTTGTACAGGTCACACCTGCCCCAAAAAAGGTCCCAATGATCCAGAAATCTGAATCCCTGTCCCCTGCTCCAATCCCTCAGCCACACATCAATTAATCAAAGTAAGTTTATCATTAAACATTTATATATGTTAATTTATATATTTATCATTTATATATGTCCCAATATACTAACCTGAGATTAATTTTCTTGCAGGTATCACAGTAAATGAAAGAAACACTATAGAGTCAATGAAAATCTGCACTCAAAGTCAGACAAACATCAATGTGCAAAAGACAACAAACTATGCAAATACAAGAAAAAATAAATAGTAATAATAACTAAGCAAAAAATATTAATAACATGAAATGAAGAGTCCTTGAAAGTGAGTCCATTGGTTATGGGAACATTTCAGTGATAGGGTAAGTGAAATTATCCCTACTGGTTCAACAGCATGATAGTTGAGGGGTCATAACTGTTCCTGAACCTGGTGCTGAGTCCTGAGACTCCTGTATCTTCTTCCTGATGACAACAGTGAGAAGAGAGCATGACCTGGGTGGTGGGGATCCTTGATGATGGATGCTATTTTCCTGTGACAGCACTCCATGTAGATGTGCTCAATGTTAGAGGGATAGGAGCAGACAAGTTAGGAAAGCATTAAGGGGAAATATGAAGCTATCAGGCAAGAACTTAGAAGTATAGATTGGGAACAGATGTTCTCAGGGAAATGTACGGCAGAAATGTGGCAAATTTTCAGAGGATATTTGCATGGAGTTGTGCATAGGTACATTCCAATGAGATATGGAAAAGATGGTAGGGTACAGGAACCATTGTGTACAAAGGCATAACGTGGTTAAGAATAGTCAGCATGGCTTTGTCAAAGGCAAGTTTTGATAGAATTTTTTGAAGATGTGACTAAACATGTTGATGAAGGTAGAGTAGTAGATGTGGTGTATATGGATTTCACCAAGTCATTTGATAACGTACCCCATGCAAGGCTTATTGAGAAAGTAAGGAGGCATGGGATCTAAGGAGACCTTGCTTTGTTGATCCAGAATTGGTTTGCACACAGAAGGCAAAGATTGGTTGTAGATAGGTCATATTCTGCATGGAGGTCAGTGAACAGTGGTGTGCCTCAAGGATCTGTTCTGGGACCCCTTCTCTTTGTGATTTTTATAAATGACCTGGATGAGGAAGTGGAGGGATGGGTTAGTAAATTTGCTGATGACACCAAGGTTGGAGGTGTTGTGGATAGTGTGGAGGGCTGTCAAGAGTTTGCAGTGGGATAATGATAGGATGCAAAACTGGGCTGAGAAGTGGCAGATGGAGTTCAACTCAGATAAGTGTGAAGTGGTTCATTTTGGCAGGTCAAATACGATGGCAGAATATATTATTAATGGTAAGACTCTTGGCGGTGTGGAGGATCAGAGGAACCTTGGGGTCTGAGTCCATAGGACACTCAAAGCAGCTGCGCAAGTTGACTTTGTGGTGAAGAAGGCATACAGTGTATTGGCCTTCATTAATCATGGAATTGAATTTAAGAGCCGAGAGGTAATGTTGCAGCTATATAGGACCCTGGTCAGACCCCACTTAGAGTACTGTGTTCAGTTCTGGTCACCTCACTACAGGAAGGATGTGGAAGCCATAGAAAGGGTGCAGAGGAGATTTACCCATAATACTCCTAGCAATGAAATACACACATTCAATTTCTGCCCCATCATATCTATTATTTGCTCCTACCTGTTTTTACTGGCCCTGATATCTATATTCCTCTCTATCCCTCCACTTTCTGATCTGATGCTTTGGTTCCCATCCTCCTGCCAAACTAGTTTAAACCCTCCTGAGTAGCATTAGCGAACCTCCTGGCCAGGATATTGGTTCTCCTCCATTTGGATACAACCTGTCCCTCTTGTACATGTCACCCCATGGCCCAGCAAAGGTTCTAACGATCCAAGAAGCTGAAACCCTGCCCACTGCACCAGTTCCTCAGCCACTCATTCATCTGTACTGTCATCCTATTCCTGTCCTGACTTACACATGGCAGCGGGGTAATCCAGAGATTACTATTTTGGAGGTTCTGCTCTTCAGCGCCTTTTTGAACTCCCTATACTCTCTGTGCAAGACCTCTTCCCCCTTCCTACCTACAGATGCCAGCGGTGCCAAAGTACACTATGACACTATAACCCCTTGAGAGTATTCTGTAGTCACTTGGAGACATTGTGGACCCAGCACCTGGGAGGTAACGCACTATCCTGGCTTCCCTTTCTCAGCCACAGAATCTCCAGTCTGTTCCCCCACTACCGAGTTTCCTATCACTTTCTGACCCCTGTCTGACTTTACCTGTCCCTACTGATCCTCGGATAGGTCACCCCCTTCAGCAGTATCCAAAGTGGTGAGAGGAATGGCTACAAGGGAGCCCTGCACTGATTGGGACGGGTATATTACCTGCCCTTACATTTCACTACTATGGATATCTATTGGTCCCTTCAGTGCTTCAGTTTTGCTTACACTGTTATCAAGTCCTCTTGGGTTACAAAATTAAGGAGAGCATAACGATGGGTTAACTGGTCTTCAGGAAATAAAACCTATATACTATTTAACTTGCAACTGACAGTTTGTGGCTAGTGAAACCAATCTGATTTTCAATTTGGTGTGGGACATTTTGACTCTAAAAGGGGAAGACGATAGATTAATATTCATGTTAATCAGTGAAAACTTCACCAGTCATTGAAAACTTCAAAATGAGATCAGAGCCTTGTCCATTTGCTTCCACGGGTGCTGACCGACTTACTCAGTTCCTCCAGCCTCTCAACTGTTGCTCCAGATTCCAGCATCTAGTGTCTCCTGTGTCACTTTATTTTGAGGCTGCGACCTCTAGCTCCAGATCATCCAGCCAAGGGAAGCATCATCCCTGGGGTTAGAGAGTTGTTTAGCTGAACAGCACACACCCAGTTCCTTCAGCCTATCACATCTATTCCGACTATTATTCCTATCTACATTAATCTCTCTTGCTTCCACTAATTCCATATAACTCTATGCTTTGTCCATCCAGGTAGCTCTCAAGTCAAAGCCAACGTGGAGCTTATTGTCAAATGCACAAGCATGTGATTACACAAGTACAATGAAAATCCACTTGCAGCAGTATCACAGGCACATCACTTCAGATAAGCAGCTTATACAAGAAAAACAAATTGAACATAAAGAAAACACATTTAGAACAAAACAAAATGTCAATCTATTTTAGTGCAAATCTTAAAAAAAAGATAACCTCTTAAATGTTGTTACAGTTCCTGTCTCCTCTGACAACTCATTCTGGATCCCAACTATTCCTGCTAAGAAAAAATTACCCCTCAAGTGTCCATTACACATCCTCCTTCTCACCTAAAGCCTATGCTCTCCATTATTAGATAGGAACCCTACCACAGGAGACAGACTCTGTCAATTCGCACTGATCTATACTTCTCCTAGTTCTCTATACTTCAATTATGTCGCCTCTCAGCTTCACTCACTCCAGGGAAAACAGACCATGCCTATCCAGCCTCTAGTTATAACTCAAATCCTCCCAACTCTGTCAGACAGTGTAAGACTTCTGCATGTTTCAGTGAGATTACAATCAAGCTGCTTTGGCCCAGAGGTCCCATGAGGAATATTGCAGAAGATAAACTAATGTAATAATACATATTTAAATTCCTTTTGTCTCTGCTAAATGGTTTGCTAATTGGAAAATATATTTTCCTCAAGATAACTATACCAAACAGCCTTCAGCAATCTGATCAATGTAACTCAATATCTTTATGCAGAAGTCAGATCATTTTCCAAGAACATGAGTGGAGGTTTAATGTTATGGGTTCTCAGAAGAAGGCTGCAGAAACATCAGCTGTTTTCCACCGTACAGATTTCCTGAAGGTTAGGCAGAACAGGAGAATAGTAAGGATACTAGTTGCTGCTTGGAGTGCTTGTTTAATGGTTCAGCTATCCTAATCCTGACAGAGTAAGGGACAGGGTGGGCAGCTGGAAGCTCTACTGAAACACAGCTCTGGAGACTCAGTTACAATCCTGACCTCGGGAACCATCTGTGGAGTTTGCACGTTCTCACTCCGACAGCACAGTCCCCTCATCCTCCGAGGGCTTCGGGTCCCTCCCACATCTCAAAGAGGTGTGGGCTGGTAGGTTAACTGGCCCCGCGTGTGTAGTTAAGTGTAGAATCTGGGTGTGGATTAGTGATGGCTCACTGTGAAAACTGGTGCTGGGCGGTCAGCATGGACTGGGTCGGGGGGGGAGGGGGAGGGAAGGACCTGTTTCCAAGTTGTATCGCTCTGCAATTTTATCAACATTACGCGAAGACTCCACAGCCAACAAGTGTGTGAACCAGCAGGTGCAACAATCCATCTTTGGACAGTAAGGTCCCACAAACAGCTTAGTGTACAATGGTGGGCTAGCCTGCTTTAATTCTGGGAGATACAGCTGAGGGTCAGCTCCCCTGGTAAGTTTCAGCAAGATTTCAAGGAAAGCAGGAGCCATGAAATTTTTACACTCAGAATCTGGACACTTCCGCTGTCCACTAATAGTCACCCTGTCCCTAATGCAATTGCCAGATCTGCTCAAATAAACAGCAGTAAGTATATAAAAAAAAATTGCAGATGCTGAAAATCTGGAATTTGAATAGAATGCTGGTCAGGTAGCATCTGTGGGGGAAAAAAATGATCATGTTTCGGGTCCTGGAACCTCCTTCAGAAGTGGGTGCAGATATTTTGATGGGATTCATTGGAAAGTCGGTACTTATCCCGGATAGATGAAGGGTCCACTTGTGGTCAATAACTAAGTAATTTGCAACATGAAGTGTCCTTGCACTTTTGCCACCTTATTTTTGCTTTTCACGACAACCTTTGCCCCATTCAGCTTTCATACCCATTGTATTTATTATTACCCTGCACAGAACTTCCTCTGTCAGTCAGCTTCATGCAAACAACAGATTTCATTGCACTCCAGTGAAAATGACAATAAACTAATCTAATCAAGTCCGAAGGAGACACAGGAGGCTGCAGATGCTCGAATCTGCAGTGACAAACAAAAAACTGCAAGCCACACTAGATTAGATTAACAAACAAAATGAGGGTCCCGGCATTTAATGTTCATCATCATTATCATTATGTGCCATGTCATATAACGTAGGCACTCAGGTTCTTATGACCACGATTGTTCTTGGCAAATTTTTCTACAGAGGTACTTTGCATTGCTTTCTTCTGGGCAGTGTCTTTATAAGACGGTGACCCCAGCTATTATCAATACTCTTCAGAGATTGTCTGTCTGCCTGACATCAGCGGCCACATAACCAGGTCTTGTGATATGCACCATCTAATGTTGATCTAATCTAAATCCAGAACTGTGGCAGAACTATAGAATTCAAATGATGCAAAGACCATATTAAGGTTGGCAAAAGGGAAAGATGAAAAGCATAACGAGTATCAAAGGCAGCTGTAAAACCTCCCATTAACAAATGTCAACGAAATTTTAAAAAATTGTAAGGAAGTCCTGTTGAACATAAGACATTCCAATGAAGGTCCCAAGCCTGCTGCCTGACCTATTTAGTGTTTGTAGTGCCTGTCTTCCTTCCATAATACAACAGGCACATGAGATTTTGTGAAAACCTGCATGAAGATTTTTGACCATCATCATCATTAGTTGAAAATGAAGCTTAGAACAGGGAACACAACACAAACACAAACCCCTAAGCCCATAATAACTGCTGGCTGTGATGCCTATTTAATCTAATTGTACCTACCTGCACATTGTCTTTATCCCTCTGTTCCCTGCCCATTGATGTTCCTGTCTGAATACCTCTTAAACACACCAATGTAATCTTCTTCCACCACTTCCCCTGGAAGTACATTCCAGATATCTATCACTCTCTGCTTAAAACCTTTTGTAAAACTTTGCTTGTAAATCCCCTTTAAACGTTGCCCCCACATCTTAAAGATTTATCATTTAGTGTTCATCATTTCTACCTTGGGAAAAAGATTGACTTTTTACCCTATCTGTGCCCCTCAAGATGTTATATACTTCCATTAGGTCGCACCCTCAACCTCTGACCCTTCAGAGCTTGTCCGGCTTCTCAGTAGAATGGAGGAAAGATGAGGAGTTTTCTAAAGGGAGATTGAGGCAACCGTCACTGACAGGGAAAGTCAAGAACAGCTCGTCATGAGGCATATCAAGACCATGCTGCCCCCTCACTGGACCCCCTGCAGTTTGCGTATCGTTCCAACCGTTCAACAGATGACGCTATTGCCACCACCGTCCACCTGGCCCTAACCCACCTGGACAGAAAAGACACATACGTTCGGATGCTGTTCATAGACTTCAGTTCAGCATTCAACACAATCATTCCTCAGAAACTGATTGGAAAGCTGAGCCTACTGGGCCTGAACACCTCCCTCTGCAACTGGATCCCAGACTTCCTGACTGGGAGACCTCGGTCAGTCCGGATCAGGAACAGCATCTCCAACACTATCACACTGAGCACTGGGGCTCCCTAGGGTTGCTGTTCACTCTGCTGACCCACGACTGTGCTGCAACATACAGCTCGAACCATATCATCAAGTTCGCCGATGACACGACCATGGTGGGTCTCATCAGCAAGAACGACGAGTCAGCATACAGAGAGGAGGTGCAGTGGCTAACGGACTGGTGCAGAGCCAACAACCTGTCTCTGAATGTGAACAAAACAAAAGAGATGGTTGTTGACTTCAGGAGGGCACGGAGCGACCACTCCCCGCTGAACATCGACGGCTCCTCAGTAGAGATCGTTAAGAACACCAAGTTTCTTGGTGTTCACCTGGTGGAGAATCTCACCTGGTCCCTCAACACCAGCTCCAAAGCAAAGAAAGCCCAGCAGCGTCTCTACTTTCTGTGAAGGCTGAGGAAAGTCCATCCCAACCCCCATCCTCATCACATTCTACAGGGTTGTATTGAGAGCATCCTGAGCAGCTGCATCACTGCCTGGTTCGGAAATTGCACCATCTCGGATCGCAAGACCCCGCAGCGGATAGTGAGGTCAGCTGAGAAGATCATCGGGGTCTCTCTTCCCGCCATCATGGACATTTACACTACATGTTGCATCCACAAAGGAAGCAGCATTATGAAGGACCCCACACACCCCTCATACAATCTCTTCTCCCTCCTGCCTCTGGGAAAAGGCTCCAAAGCATTCGGGCTCTCACAGCCAGACTATGTAACAGTTTCTTCCCCCAAGCTATCGGACTGCTCAGTACCCGAAGCCTGGACTGACACCTTACCCTACTGTCCTGTTTATTTCTTATTGTAATGCCTGCACTGTTTTTTGTGCACTTTATGCAGTCCAGTGTAGGTCTGTAGTCTAATGTAACTTTCTCTGTGTTTTTGTTTATTACATAGTTCAGTCTAGTTTTTTGTACTGTGTCATGTAACACCATGGTCCTGAAAAACGTTGTCTCATTTTTACTATGCACTGTACCAGCAGTTATGGTCGAAATGACAATAAAAGTGATTTGACTTGACTTGATAAACACAAAAGAAAGGACATATAAAAAAGCAAATATTAGTGGGAAGGTAGAGGATTTCCAAAACCTTTAAAAACAAAGAGGCAACTAAAATGTCAGAGAAAGATGAAATATGAAGGTAAGCTAGCCAATAATATAAAAGAGGATACCAGAAGTTTTCTCACATATACTGTATAAAGAGTAAAAGAGAGATGAGAGTGGACCACTGGAAAAGTGGCACTGCAGAGGTAGTAACGTGGGGCAAAGAAACGGAAGAATAACTTGCTGAGGAACACACTAACAGTATGCCAGAAATGTGAAGGTATTGGGGCAAAAGTGAGTGGTGCTGCTATTACTAAGAAGATGTTTAGGAAGTTGAAAAGTCTGAAGGTAGATAAGTCACCCAGACTAGATGGACTACAACCCAGGTTTTGAAAGAGGTGGCTGAAGAGATTGTGGAGACATTAGCAATGATCTTTCAAGAATCACTATATTCTGGAATGGGTCCGGAGGACTGGAAAATTGCAAATGTCAGTCCACTCTTCAAGAAGGGGGGGAGACAGAAGAAAGGGAATTAGAGGGCAGTTAGCCTGACCTGAAGATGTTGGGGTTTAATATTAAGGATGAGGTTTCAGGGTACTTGGAAACAATTGACAAACTAGATCAAAGCCAGCATGGTTTCCTGAAGGTAATTTTTACCTGACAAATCTATTGGAATTCCTTGAGGAAATAACAGACAAGATAAATGAAGGAACTTCAGTGGATGTTGTTTATTTAGATTTTCAAAAGGCCTTTGACAAAGTGCCACAAATCAGGCTGCTTAGCAAGAAAAGAACCCGTGCTCTTACAGGAAAGATACTAGCAGGAGTAGGGCGTTGGCTGAATGGCAGGAGACCAAGTGTGGGAATAAGTTAAATTCTGGTTGGCTACGGGTTCCACAAGGGTCTGTGTTGGGACCACTTCTTTTCAATGATTATATATATCAATGATTTGGATGAAGGATTTTCTGGCTTTGTGGCCAGGTCTGAGGATGATACGAAGATAGATCGAAGGGCAGGAAGTGTTGAGGAAGCAGGGTGTCTGCAGAAGGACTTGGAGTGGGAGAATGGGCAAAAAAAATGACAGATGAATAAAATGTAGGGAAGTGTATAGTCATCCACTTTGGCAGAAGGAATAAAAGAACAGACTGTTTTCAAAATGAGGAGAAAATTGAAAATTCAGAGTTGCAAAGGGATTTGTGAGTCCTTGTGCAGTATTCCCTAAAGGTTAACTTGCAGGTTGAGTCGGTGGTAAGGACACTAACCTGAAACACTAACCCTGATTCCCTTCTTACAGATGCTGAGTATTCCCAGCATCTGTTTGCTTTTTAATTTTAGATTTTCAGTGTCCCCGACTCTGGACTCGAACTCCTTTGCAAATAGGTATTGCACCAGAGAGGATATAAATTAAACTCACCAGATCATTGACTTGAGTGAAGGGCTTTAATTATAAGCAGGAATAGACCAGGCTGATTAGTCTTCCCTGGAGTGAAGGAGGCTGAGAAGTGACCCGAGAGAAGAATATAAAATTATGAGAGGCACAGATGGGATAGACGGACAGAATTTTTTTCCCACAGTAGGGGTTGTCTAAAACAAAGGGATGTTGTTTTATCATGAGGGGGAAGAGGTTTAGAAGAGATCAGAGATGAAATGTCTCACACAGAGAGTGACTGATATCTGAAACGTGCTGTCAGAGGGAACTCCAAAAGCAGGTACAATCAATACGTTTAGATGACCACGAATAGACAAGGCATAGAAGGATATGGTCCCAGAGTAGGCAAATGGGATTTGTGCAGATAAGCAGGATAGTCAGCCCGGATGTGGTGGGCCTTAGGCCCCATTCCGGCCCTTCACAGTTTCGCAAATATGCTGGCAGAGGGCTCACTGCACAGGAAGCAGGCATGTTATGCGCTGATCTCGTAATTATTTACATGTTATTGGCGACGTGGTACTCGCTGAATTAATGTGTCTCCTGGGTGCTGACATTGCAGTTCTGCAATTATTAACCAGTTTGGAAAAGATTCAGATCCTAACAAAGGAAAGGGAAGGAAATGTGCTGATTAAACTGACCAGCTGAGACAGCAAAATTAATCGGACAAAGGATTGGGAACAATTTCCAACCGTTAGTAGCTTGTAAAGCAACAGTGCTGAATGTGCTGGGCTTTAGTGGTTATACTAGCATTGTAGATTTTTGCCATTCTTAGGGAAGAAGGCAACATATTTTCAGAGTGAACTCAGGGCAATTCACTGGAAGAGAAGCCAAAGCTCGCTTTCTGCGATGCTGTAAGATAGGTGACAACAACTTGGCAGAAATCTGTGAGGCATAGAGTGATTCAGCACCCTCTTCACTGAACTCCTTGTTGACAGTCCCATTTGCCTGTGTCTGGCTGGAACCTGCTGGATTCTCTGGTGGATGGGATGGATGAGAGATGGGCTTGGACATAGCCTTGGTCAGATCCCTTCACAAATACTGGATTGAAGGAAATCTTGGACTGAAATGGTGTGCGGTGCAGACTCTCCAGAGTATCTCCAGAGAATTAATTTATTAGAACTGCTTACATTAGCACAGACTGTGACAGCAGAGATTGAATATGAGGAAGATCTAAACGATATCTTTAAAATGATAAAGGAATTTTTCAGGGCAGAGAAACAGGGGTAGAGAAAGCAGGAGGAGTAGACTTTAATGCATGTTGCAGCATTGACAAGATCCAGGATGGAATATTTTGCTTTCCCTCTATAAGCACTTACTGTGCTATCCAATGCCCTCACTTCGGGAAGTCTGATCACCTGAGTACAGGCAGAGACTGAAGACTGCAGCACCAGCAGTGAGGACCAAGATGGTGTGGACAAGGACAGCACAGGAGTGCTTACAGGATTGTATTCTGGGATTCATCTTCCAGTCTGAATGAGTCTGCCACCCTTGTCACTGACTTCACTAAAACCTGTGAAGATGAGTGTGTGCCCATGAGGACATACTGCACATAAACAAATCAAAAGCCAAGGCTGAACCAGGAGATGCGTAGTCTGCTAAGGGGTAGATTTGCAGCAGTCAAGTCTGGCGACCCATGTCTGTACAAGCAAAAAAGGTATGATTTACGAAGGGGTATTTCAAGAGTGTAGAAACAATTCTGAGTGAGTTTGGAGGCAACATTGGATGCACATCAACTCTGGCAGGGTTTGCAGGCTATTACTTTCTACAAGGTGAAACCCAGCATCAGGAATGGTTGTGATGCTTCACTCCCAGATGAGGTCCACACCTCTTTGCTTTGAAAGGGAGAATAAAACTACAGCTAGGGTTAGGGTTAGTGTTAGCACATGGATGAGGCATTGGTCTAGTGATCTGAAGGTCACTGCTTTGAGCCTCAGCGTGTTGAGCAAGACACTTAACCACACATTGCTCTGCGACGACACCGGTGCCAAGCTGCTTGGGTCCTAGTGCCCTTCCCTTGGACAACATCGGTGTTGTGGAGAAGGGAAGGCTTGCAGCCTGGGCAACTGCCTGTCTCCCATACAACCCTGCCCAGGCCTGCGCCCCAGAAATCTTCCAAGGTGCAAATTCATGGTCTCACAAGACTAAAGGATGCCCAGAGTTAGAGTTAGGGTTAGGAGCACCCTGTGACCCTGTGATCTCTTTCGGAGGCTGATGTCAGACTGTTTTTCAAGAGAATGAACCTCGAAAGGTGACAGGCCTCAATGGTAAGGCTCTAAAAACTCATGCTAACCAGCTGGCAGGCGTTCAAAGACATTTTCAATCTCTCATTGCTACAGTTGGAAGTCTCACCTGTTTCAAAAGGGCAACAATTACACCAGTGCCCAAGAAGAGCAGGGTGAGCGGCCTTAATGACTATCATCCAGTAGCACTCACATCTACAGTGACGAAGTTCTTTGTGAGGTTGGCTGCTTCCTGCTTCAGCAAGGACCAGGGCCATCTGCAATTTGCCTATTGCCACTATAGGTCTGCAGCGGACGCAATCTCATTGGCTCTCCATGCGACCTTGTATCACCAGGACAATACAAATACCGTCAGGATGCCATTTATTGACTACAGCTTAGCATTTAACACCATCATTCCTACAGTTCTGATCAAAAAGCTGTAGAACCCTGGGCCTCTGTACCACCCTCTGCAACTGGATCCTCAGTTTTCAAACCGGGAGAGTGCAATCAGTGCAGGTCGGAAATAACATCATCACCTCACTGACGATCAAGACTGACACACCTCAACGATGCACACTCAGCACACTGCTCTCCTCTCTCTATACTCATGACTGCATGGCAAGGCATAGCTCAAATCCCATCTATAAATTTGTTGACGTCACAACCATTGTTGGCAGAATCTCAGATTTTGGCAGCATTTATTGAGCTATTGGATCATAAGATCAGGTTAATTTATATAGAGAGCTAATGTTAGTGGAGAAATATCATCAAAGGGATGAGAAAGGAGAGAACCACTAGAACCAGACATTAGAAGGTAAAAGAAGAGTAATAAAATAGTGAATGAATGGGTCAACACACAGCAAATGCTGCAGGAACTCAGCAGATCAAGAAGTCCCTCCATAGATGCTGCCTGACCTGCTGAGTTTCTCCAGCAGTTTTGGTGCATTGATCCAACTTTCTGACATCTACAATCTCTCTCATGAATGGAACAATGGAACATGAATTCTCTCTCATGAATGTAACTTTTAAGGTGCAGACGTTTCAGGTGCAAGCTTAGTACATTCCCACAAGGAAAGGCAGATGGACATGGGCCAGAGTCGCTTGGATGAAGAAAGGAGGCAAGAAAATGAAAATAGGAGAAAACAGATGGGTAATAAATATTGGGTGAAAGAGGCTGAGGACAGTGATGTAAGAGAAGAGGGGAAAGGAAAGAGAAAATGCGCAAAGGAGTAAGAAATGGTAATTAACATAGCAGGGAATCTGAAATGGAATGCAGGTAAACAGGAAGGAGTGGTGCCAGATCAGACCCATACCTGGAGGTGGAATGTACAACAGAAAGCTAGGCAAGAACTGTGTATTGCTCCAAAGGCAAAGCTGCTACCAAAACCTCAGCCGGGGAAAGGTAGTCGAGACAATGGGTCAAAACTGATGAGGAAGATGTGCTAGAAAAGCTCATTGTGTTAAAAGTAAACAAAAGATCTATTCTAGTTGGGGTGCAGCCAAGATTACCGAGGGATGTGGGTGGGGAGGATGTGTGAGGGCTTGCAGTTCTCTTTCAGTCCTCCCAAGGTGCAAGGGAGGATGCAGGGGACTGGAAATGTGACACTACTGAGCAAAAAATGGATACACAGACAGGCTTTCTTGTTAAGGTGACACAATCTGTCTACTTATTCTCTAGTAATCCATCTCCTCTACTGAACTTCAGCACAGTAGATGGAGGTCCTCTGAGCCGTCATCTTCCTGTCACCCTGTCTTCGCTGAACACCCCAATCTTCACTCCTCCAACTCTCTGCCCCCCACTCTGATCCCTGCCGTATCTTCGCCATTCCTTCTGACCTTCCCCTCTCTGAGGCTGAGCATTCTATCCTCAGAAAGGGCCTGACCTTTGTTGCCCTTTGCCTGTACCTCACTATGACGCTAAGCTCTTATACCATCACCTCTGTATCTGAGCCCACTCCTGTGGCACGAATTCCGAACCCCGCATTGATGACCCCTCATCCCATCTCCAACTCTCCTACCCTTTGTGAACACGCCACTCTGGTTTGCCAGCTGCTCTAGATCTAGAACCACAAACTGACTGCCTGGGAAGGCCCCTTGACTCTGCCTGCTCCAGCCCTATGGAACTTGTATCCACATACCTCAACTCCATTCTACCCCCCTCAGTTCAATCTTCCCACCTACATCCGCAACACTTCTCACTAACTTTCAATTCCCCAGCCCTGACCACCTTATTTTCACCATTGATGTCCAGTCCCTATACACTTCCATCCCCATCAGGAAGGCCTTAAAGCTCTCTGTTTTTTCCTCAACAAAAGCCCAGAGCAGTTCCTCTCCACCATTACTCTCCTCCATCTGGCAGAACTGGTCCTCACCCTCAGCAATTTCTCCTTTGGCTCTTCCCACATTTTTCAGACTCCGGAGTGAGCCATGTTCACCTTTATAGGCCCCTGCTATGCCTGCCTTTTCACTGAGTAGGTGGAACAGTCCATGTTCCAAGCCCTCCCCGCTAATACCCCCCAACTCTTCCTCTGTTACGTTGATGACTGCATTGGTGCTGCTTCATGCACGCATGCTGCACTTGTCAATTTCATCAACTTGCCTCCGACTTCCACACTGCCCTTAAATTCACCTGACCCAACTCTGACACCTCTCTCTCTTTTCTCAATCTCTGGAGATATACTGTCAACTGACATCTTTTATAAACCTACCAATTCCCATGGCTACCTTGACTATACCTCTACCCTCCCTATCTCTTGTAAAAATGTTATTTGTTTTTCTCAATTCCTTTGTTTCCGCCCGCATCTATTCCCAAGATGAGACTTCCCTTTCCAGGACATCAGAGATGTCCTCCTTCTCCAAAGAACAGGGTTTCCCTTCCTCCATCATTGATGCTGCCCTCACCTGCATCTCCTCCATTTCCTGGAGATCCACGTTCACCCCATCTTCCTGCCACCTGAACAGGAACAGAGTTCCCCATGTTATCACCTACCACTCCATGAGCTTTCACATTCAACACATCATTCTCCACAAGTTCTGCCATCTTCAACAGGATCCTATCACCAGGCACATCCTTACCTCCTCCACTCTCCGTTTTTCAGAGATTACTCCCCCCACAATTGCCTTGGTCATTACCCTTTCCCAGTAATGTTCCTCCTGGCACATATCCCTGCAAGCAACAGTAATGCTACACCTACCAATTCACTTCCTCCCTCACCTCCATTCAGAGCTCTAAGCAGTCCTTCCAAGTGAGAGAACACTTCACCTACGAATCTGTTGGAGTCTTCTATCCAGTGCTCCTGATACAGCCTCCTCTACATTGATGAGACCTGATGTAAAGCAACACAACTCCACTCGCAAAAGGCAGAATTTCCTGGTGGCCAACCATTTTCGTTCCTATTTCCATTCCTGTTTTGACACGGCCTCTTCTTTTGTCCTGAGGAGCAGCACCTCATGTTCCGATCAGGTAGCCTCCAACCTGATGATATGAACATCAATTTATCCTTCGAGTAATTTTTATTTCCCTCCTCCTTTCTCCTCTTCCGTTCCCCACTCTGGCCTCATCTCTTCACATCACTTGTCTATCACTTGCCCCAGTGCACCCCTTCCTTCTCTTTCTCCCATGGTCCACTCTCTTCTCCTATCAGATTCCTTTTTTCTTCAGCCCTTTACCTTTCCCACCCTCCTGGCTTGACTTACCACCTTTTAGCCAGTCCGCCTTCCCCTCCCCACACCACATTTTTTTATTCTGGCATCTTCCCCCTTCCTTTTCAGTCCTGATGAAGGGTCTCAGCCTGAAACATCGACTGTTTATTCCTTTCCATAGATGCTGCCTGACCTGCTGAGGTTTCCCAGCATTTTGTGTGTCATCAGGGAGGAGCTGTAGGCTGATTAAAGTTGGTCCATTATGGGCCTGTCTGCTGGCACTGCACTTTCTCTGTAACCGTTAAACCTTATTCTGCTTTCTGTCCTTGCTTTCCCTTTGTACTACCTCAGCACACTGTTGTAACGAAATGATCGGCATGGATGGCATGCAAAACCAGCTGTACCTCCGTACTTGTGATAATAAGAAAACAACTTACTAACTTAACCAATTTTCCAAAGATTATATGAACAAAGAATTTATGAATGGATTGCTTAATGATGCAACAGTAATGTCATCCACTTGATTTTCAGACAGAGTCTGATGAACCCCACATTAAATTCTCAATAACATGGAATTAAAGGGTCATTCTCAGCAGAAAGCAAAGAGGAATGGAATGGAAATCATTCATGGAGAAGGTAGACCGCAACAGTAGCAGAATCCTTCTAGATTTGATATATATAAATAAAATGAGTTAGGAATGGTGTGTAAAGTAACAGCTTCAAGTAAGTGGGCAACACGAAGATCAGAGATGTAGTATACACTTCACAGTAATAGGATGCAAGAAGATGGTCCTTTGTGTCCGGTACTCCCAGTTGGAGAGACCTGTCGTAATCTGGGGCACTGCTTCTTCGAGCACCTCTACACCTTCCACCACAAATGGGACTTCCAATGGCCAAACATTTTAATTCCAATTCCAATGTGCCAGTCCATGGTCTCCTTTGATGCCAAGATGAGGCCACCATCAGGATGGAGGAGCAACACCATATATACTGTCTGGGTTCCCTGCAACCTGTTAGTATGAATATTGATTTCTCCTTCTGATAAACAAACTCTCCCTCCCCTTCTCTTTTGCCTACTCTGATCATTTAGTTCTCACCTGCCTATCACTTTCCCCTTGGCCACCTCCTCCTTCCCTTTCTCCTCTGGTCCACTCTTCTCTCCTATCAGATTCCTTCTTGACCAGGCCTTGACCTTTCCCACTGACCCATCATCTTCTAGCTAGCCCCTTTCCCCTCCACCCACCTTTTATACTGGCAGCTTCCCCCTTTGTTCTCAGTCCTGAGGAAGGGGCTCGGCCCAGAATGTCGACTGTTTATTCATTTCCATGGATGCTGCCTGACCTTCTGAGTTGCACCAGCATTTTGTGTATGTTGCAAGAAGATGTTGACTGGCTGAATAGGCAGAGGTGCATCAGGTGATATTTAATACAGGAGTGTGAAGTGATACATTTTGGGCAAAGAATTAGGGAGGTAATTTTGATCAAATGATACCATTGTAAAGGAGGGCATGTGTGTGAATCCTTGAAAGAGGCATCACATGTTGAGACCTGTTGGTAAAGCGATGGGGGACGGAGACGTAATGTAAAGATTTTTACTCCTCATGTATGTGAAGGATGTAAGAAATAAAGTCAATTCAATTCAATACAGCAGGGGGATCTTGGGATTCAAAGATCAAAGCATCTTGTCCAAAGGCGGGACGGAGGTGCTGAGGTTGTATATTGTGCTGGTCAAGCCACAAATAGAGAGGGCTGTCCACTCATCAGGGAAGTCATAGAGAGGGTACTGAACAGGTTTACCAGAGAGGTAAGAATGGGAGATTTCATCTGTAAGGTCAGACTGCAAAAGTTGGGGTTCTTTTCTAGGAAGCAAAGAAAATTTAGAGGAGATTTGAGAGAGATGTTCCATGCAGTATATATAAAGGGAAGCTGTCCCACTCACCAGTGATTAGCCACAGGTTTAATATTTTAGGCAAAAGCCACAAGTGAGAAAACTTCTTTCCAAAAGCCATTTGGACCTGGAATTCCAGGGATGGAGGAATGGTGGGAACACAGCCATTCAGTGCTTTCAGAAAAATGTGTGACCAGCACTTGGGAAAGAATAATAAACAGGGACGTAGGAAAAGAGCTGAGAAATGGGCCTGACAAATCGCTCTAATTAGGACCCCAATGTGCGACAAGTCTGCTTGCTGTCCTATAATATTTTGATGGTTTGGAGACTTGATGCATTTCTGCCTTTTTACTTTGATAAATAACCGTGGGACTAATACGGTAACTTGTTCTGCAACAAACTCCAGTAATCCATTTGCTCTGCTGCACTACTGCCAGTGGTAACACTGAGCTGCCTTCCCCCAATGTCCTCCTTTTGAAATTATACACTTACTGTGTCTCCCCAAAATGTCAATCTATGTGAATAATAGATCCTAGACATGAAAAGGTTCTCCCCAGCCCCATTCAATGGCAGATGGAGGGTGGGGTAAAGAGCTGGGTCTAATTTCCCAAGGCTAGTTATTGAGATCACTACAGCACCACTATTTGATTCAAAAACTTTTTCCTGCTCTTCACTGTTTCTCAGAGCCCCATATGGACCCTACTCCATCTCCTCACGCTGAGACCATCAGACATTTTGACACACGTAGACTGGTTTCTTTTCCACTTTCAGTCAATCCCAGTGGTTAACTGCCTCTTGTTTGGTAGCCTCTTTAGGCAGGAGACACGCTGTGTAGCAAATTGTAACGTGTGAATATTTATGCTGTCTCTTTTCATGTACTTTAGTTGCCTAGCAACCTTGAATAAGATATTAATTGTGGTTTCCCCTTAAATACAGCAGACTGACATTTCTTTGTGTGAATTTTGATGTCTGGTTTGATTGACTGAGTGTGACTTTCTCTGGTGAAGTGAAATATCAAAATCTTATGATAAATTAAATATTTTAACAGAATAAGAAAATCATCCATCAACACAGAACAACCTCATATAAAGGCACTTACATTTTACAATTCTAAATTCAGATTGACTTCCCAAGCAAACCCTTAGCAGAGATTGTGTTGTAAAATAGGGCAGGAACAGTTTGGTTTCCCACCCTCGCATTAAGGAAGAATCTCCAAATGTTCAGCTGTGATAAACACACAGACATCACACAGCCACCCTCTTGAATCACGTTGCTCCGTGCCTTGAATATATTTACTGAAGATGTAAGGAGTTACCAAGACACGTAGTACAGAGCGAGACTCACTACTGCCAGATGGGGTTAAAAGTCACTTGAGAATCTGATCACAAGTAAATGAAATTTTTTAAAAACTGATATACTGGAAATATGAAAAAAACAAATAAATGAAAGAAATCAGCTGATTTTGTAGTGTAATGTGGATCATGTGAGTGAGCATCCAGCCATTATCACTCCTGTAGTTTGAAATCCCCAAAACAACTAAACAAAAACTTAAAATAACACATACATACTTTTTCCAAAAGCATTCCCGGCATCCCAAGGATTCTGAATATCCATCTCCCTTGTTTTATGTTCCCACAAGCACAGTTTAGTTCTGTTTATTTGATGGCTGCGTTTCCTGCTGGCAACGGCTGTATTTATTGCCCATCTCCAATTGCCCCTGAAGTGAGGGAGCAGTTTAGAGTCAAGCACATTTGGTGGGTCTAGAGACATCTGCAGCCCAAGCAGTAGCGATGGCAGACTTTTTGCCCGAAGGACAATGAGTGAAGCAGATGGGTTTTGACACCCTCTAGTAGCTTCAAAACAAGACTCTGCTCCTCTTCCTGCTCGATGCTGCCCCACCTGCTGAATGCAGGCAGCACCTACTACTATTTTCTTCTTTTCAATTTCCAGTATCTGCAGGCTTTTTTGTTCCAATTACTAAGACCAACCTATTTCTGTTTGTGAAAATCCCAAATTGTATTCAATTACTTGATCTTAAACTCACCCAGCTGCTATGGTGAGATTTGAACTTTATGTCACTGGATCAGTGATTCAGAAAGCCAGCAGCTAATCAATCACCCATATGAATTAGGAGCAGGAGTAGGCCATTTGACTCCTCGAGCCTGCTCTACCTGTTAATAAGATCACGGCTAATCTGATTGTATCCATTCCTGCCTATTCCCACTGCTTTTATCTATAATCTATCTATTTCTGCCTAAAAATATTCAGAGTCAGCTTTCTCCACTCCTTGACAGAGAGAATTCCAAATACTCAGGACCTTCTGTAAAAAAAAAATTACCCCTTGTCTCAGTATTAAATTGATAATAAAGGCCTATTCAACCGTTTGTCAAAAGACACCCTGCCCAGTCCAAGTATTAATCTGGTAACCATCACAAAACTGCTGCCAACACATTCTTCCTTGAGTTAAGCACTCCAGTTATGTCGTATATAATGGAACAAAACATTCAAACAAAATGCTGGAAACACTCAGCAACCCAGCAGTATCTGTGGAAAGGGAAACAGATAGTGTATAGTCTCAGGGTGACCATACAAACTCCCTAAAGGCAGCAGTGGGTAAAGACCCTGACTGGTGATCGCAGACACACCAACTGTTTCGCTACAATAGCACCCGTGCATCCACTGTACCATGCATCTATGTCAGGCATCAGTTTTCATTCCCCTCTCGGTTCTCAAAGTCTCCTCTGCACCGTGCAAAAAAAAACACAACTTATCGAATCTTTCTTCTTGCTCTGTAAATCTTCACAGCATCCAGTCAAATGCTTGCCCATTCTCTTCACTGTGTGCTGATCAGAATGGCAACTAATACCTCTACATAACATTTCATATAGTCATAGAATTAACTCAATGCTCTTTAATTCTATGTCTTGGCTAATGAAGGCAAGCATCATGTTACCTACTGTACATCTGCTGTCATCTTTAGGGACCTATAGACCAAGGTACCCCATCTCTCAATGCTTCCTATGTTTCTATAATTCATTCTATATGTCCAACCCTTAACAGGCTTCCCGAAGTGCATCATTTCACAGGTATTGGGCAACGTGGTAGCATAGCATTTAGAACAATGCTTTACAGTTTCAGCAACCCGGGTTCATGTCCCGCCACTGCCTGTAAGGAGTTTGTATGTTCTCTCCATGACTGCATGGGTTTCCTCCGGGTGCTCTGGTTTCCTCCCACAATCCACAGACATACAGGCTGGTAGGTTATTGGGCATTGTAAATTGTCCTGGCTAGGATTAAGTCAGGGGATTGCTGGGCAGCATGGTTTGAAGGGCCAGAGGGGCCTGTTCTGCACAGAATCTCAATAAAATATATATAAAAAATAAATAAAATTCCATCTGCCATGCACTGTTTCAACATCATTCTGTAGCCTGAGACTATCCTCCACACTGTCAAAAGCACCACCAGTTTTTATGTCAACTGCTAAACTTACTAATCCTTCCTCCTACATTCATATCTAAATCATTATTATACAAATATAACAATCTGCTAGGGTCCCAGCACTGAACCCTGTGGGACGTGTCTAGTCACAAAAGCAGTGCTCTGCCAATCACCTACCCTCTGTTTCTACTAGCAAACCAATTTTGGGTCCAATTTGTCAAGTTGCCTTTGATCGGATGGGCTCAAGGCTTTCAGACCAGCCTTCCATGTGCGATCTTTAAGTTCAGGTTTATAGCCATTCAACCATACACACGTACGTACGACATAATTTTTCTCTGAGGCCAAGGTGCAAAACACAGTACATGCATCACATACAGCACATAAAATAATATATGAGCAGATAAAGAAAAGGTACTCTGTGGATGTAGACGTAGGCATAAAGTACTTTTGCAACATGAAGTTAAATATACAGCAATATTGGCTATATGGCTACTGGTGCTGTGATAAAATCATATACTGGGTGATAGTAGAGTTTTATGTCTCACAGCCTAGGAGAAGAAGCTGTAATCCAGTCCATAAATCCTTGTTCTTGCACTACAGTACCTTCTGCCTGATGGTAGGATTGTGGGATGGATGGGAGGGGTCCTTTACAATGCTGAGGGCTCTGTGAATGCAGTGTTTCTGCCCGGGATGGGGAGGGAGAGAGATTCCCACAGCAGTCTTCATAATCCATTGCAGGGTCTGACAGTCAGCTGCCTTGCAATTCCCATACCAGAAAGTGATATGCTGGTAGGAACACTAATGCTCTGGTAGACTGTGGTTAGAATTGGGGTGGGAGCCTCAGTCACCTCAATCTCCTCAGAAAGCAGCGGCATTGCTGTGCTTTCTTGAATAAATAAGTGGTGTTGAGGGACCAGGTAAGATCATGCACAACGTTTACTCCACGAAATGTCGTGCTGCAGACCCTCTCCATGGATGAGCTGTTGATGTAGAGTACGATGTGGTTTGCCTGCACCTTCCCAAAGTCCTCAATCATCTCTTTAGTCCTGTCCATGTTGAGACTCAAGTTGTTCTGTTCACACCAGTCCACAGGCCACATTACCTCTTCTCTTCATGCTGACTCATCATTGTTGCTAATGAGGCCGATGACTGTCATTTCGTCAGCATACGTAATGATGTAGTTAGAGGAGGATCTAGCATTAGAGCGTGCGTCAGAAGTGTGAACAGTAGTGGCCTGAGCACGCAGCCCTAGGTGCACCAATGCTCAGTGTATTGGAGCTAGAGATGATGCTACCAACACAGTCTGAGGTCTCTCTGTCAAGAAGTGCAAGATCTAATTACAGAGGGAGGTGTTGAGAATGAAGGGGGATAGTTTACCTACTAGATTCTGAGGAATGTTTGTATTGAACCTTTAAATGAATTCAATAAAAAAACCTTATAAATTATCTTATTTAGTGCCTCATTGAGAAGATATAGGCAGAGCTACAATGATGCTTGACAGCCACTTCTTTAAGTTCATCTGCGGAAACCGCTTATCTTCTATCTTTAATGCCTCTCTTTTCCCTTTACAAGGTGGATGGGGTTCTGTCGAAGACCCTGACCTGGAGCTGCACTCAAAACTTTGGTTCTTTGTGGGGATGGGACCCACTCCTGGGACTCAATGACCAGCCATTTTTCAATATCCCAAGGACGTGGCCTAGAAGACGAGCTTGCCTTTGGGGTTCCAGGTCTTTGCGGCCCTGGGGACAAAGCGATGCTAAGTTGGTGCCGCTGGCTGAAGAGTCACAGGAGAAAACCGAGCATTGAGAAAAGCGGATCGGCTGTTGAGAGCTCGGTACTCCGTGAATCACACACTCACTCTCCTCTCATTGGTGGGGCAGAGCTTCTTGCTGACTCTCGAGTCAGAGAACTCGGGGGGAGAAAGCAATGCAACAGAGTTTAACACCGCAAATCAGCAAGTTGTTTTGTTTATGTCTCCCCTCTCACTGAGTGACACCTCTCTGTCCCTTTATTAGGGATGAGAGAGCCTGTGGTATGTGGAATTGTCAGGTGAATGATACGTTTTTGTTTTACTGCAGATCACGGTCTTCTTCAGGGCTTGGCTATTGCTTGCTTGGTGGGTGGAGGGTGATGTTGCTTTTTTTTGCCGAAGTTTGTGGGGGAGGGTCATTTCTTTGTTGCTCCTTGTGTGGGAGAGGAGGGAGTAGAGAGCCTTTGGGGTTTGCCATACATTTTTACTGTCACTCATTCTTTGGGGCTTTCTTCGTTTTCGTGGAGATCAGTGAGGAACAAGAATTTCAGGTTGTATATTGTAAACATTCTCTGATATTAAATGGAACTACTGCAATATTGAGCTATTGAAGTTGTTGACCAAGCTTCTTGTGTTAAGCTGCAAAGAGGTAATTCAATGGAGAAGAGTGACTTTGCATATTGCAGAAGGGAGTTCCTCTCACAAAACATGCTGACTTTGTTTGACAGATTCTAATATTTCTGCATGACATCTTTACCAATTACTTCAATTTCCCAATGACAGTTGCTGAATTAACTAGGTAGCCATTTCCTTCCTTCTATATCCTTCAATCTTAGATGTGCCAACTCAAGGCATCACACAATGAAGACAAAACAAAAGTTGGAATATCCCCCCATTCTGAATTGGAGGTTCCAGATTTGTCAATACTGAACAGCGAGAGGAAGCTAAGACACTGCTGGACACTGCTGATCGCTGCTGGTATAGGTTAGCAGAGCTGGAGGCATTGGGTCGATACTGCAATGAGTGTGGGGAGGAGAGGAGGGTTGAGACTGGAATGAGTGTGGGGAGGTGGAGGAGGAGGGTTGATTCTGGAATGAGTGTGGGGAGGTGGAGGAGGGGTGTTGATTCTGGAATGAGTGTGGGGAGGTGGAGGAGGAGGGTTGATTCTGGAATGAGTGTGGGGAGGAGAGGAGGGTTGATACTGGAAAGAGTGCGGGGAAGTGGAGGAGGAGGGTTGATACTGGAATGAGTGTGGGGAGGTGGAGGAGGAGGGTTGATTCTGGAATGAGTGTGGGGAGGTGGAGGCATTGGGTCGATACTGGAATGAGTGTTGGGAGGTGGAAGAGGAGGGTTGATTCTGGAATGAATGTGGGGAGGTGGAAGAGGAGGGTTGATTCGGGAATGAGTGTGGGGAGGTGGAGGCATTGGGTTGATACTGGAATGTGTGGGGAGGTGGAGGCATTGGGTTGATACTGAAATGAGTGTGGGGAGCTGGAGTAGGAGGGTTGATTCTGGAATGAGTGCGGGGAGGTTGAGGAGGAGGGTTGATTCTGGAATGAGTGTGGGGAGGTGGAGTAGGAGGGTTGATTCTGGAATGAGTGCGGGGAGGTGGAGGAGGAGGGTTGATTCTGGAATGAGTGTGGGGAGGTGGAGGCATTGGGTTGATACTGAAATGAGTGTGGGGAGGTGGAGGAGGAGGGTTGATTCTGGAATGAGTGTGGGGAGGTGGAAGAGGAGGGTTGATTCTGGAATGAGTGTGGGGAGGGGAAGAGGGTTGATTCTGGAATGAGTGTGGGGAGGTGGAGGCATTGGGTTGATACTGAAATGAGTGCACGGAGGTGGAGGAGGAGGGTTGTTACTGAAATGAGTGAGGGGAGGTGATGGAGGAGGGTTGATACTGGAATGAGTGTGGGGAGGTGGAGGAGGAGGGTTGATTCTGGAATGAGTGCACGGAGGTGGAGGAGGAGGGTTGTTACTGGAATGAGTGAGGGGAGGTGGAGGAGGAGGGTTGATACTGGAATGAGTGTGGGGAGGGGAGGAGAGTTGATACTGGACTGAGTGCGGGGAGGTGGAGGAGGAGGGTTGATTCTGGATTAAGTGTGGGGAGGTGGAGGAGGAGGGTTGATACTGGAATGAGTATGGGGAGGTGGAGAAGGAGGGTTGATACTGGAATGAGTGTGGGGAGGTGGAGGAGGAGGGTTCATTCTGGAATGAGTGTGGGGAGGTGGAGGAGGAGGGTTGAGACTGGAATGAGTGTGGGGAGGGGAGGAGGGTTGATTCTGGAATGAGTGTGGGGAGGTGGAGGAGGAGGGTTGATTCTGCAATGAGTGTGGGGAGGTGGAGGAGGAGGGTTGATTCTGGAATGAGTGTGGGGAGGTGGAGGAGGTGGGTTGATTCTGGAATGAGTGCGGGGAGGTTGAGGAGGGGGGTTGATACTGGAATGAGTGCGGGGAGGTGATGGAGGAGGGTTGATCCTGGAATGAGTGTGGGGAGGTGGAGGAGGAGGGTTGATTCTGGAATGAGTGCGGGGAGGTTGAGGAGGAGGGTTGATTCTGGAATGAGTGTGGGGAGGGGAGGAGGGTTGATACTGCAATGAGTGCGGGGAGGTGGAGGAGGAGGGTTGATTCTGGAATGAGTGTGGGGAGGGGAGGAGGGGTGATACTGGAATGAGTGCGGGGAGGTGGAGGAGGAGGGTTGATTCTGGAATGAGTGTGGGGAGGGGAGGAGGGTTGATACTGCAATGAGTGCGGGGAGGTGGAGGAGGAGGGTTGATTCTGGAATGAGTGCGGGGAGGTGGAGGAGGAGGGTTGATTCTGGAATGAGTGCGGGGAGGTTGAGGAGGAGGGTTGATTCTGGAATGAGTGTGGGGAGGGGAGGAGGGTTGATACTGCAATGAGTGCGGGGAGGTGGAGGAGGAGGGTTGATTCTGGAATGAGTGTGGGGAGGTAGAGGAGGGGGGTCGATACTGTAATGAGTGTGGGGAGGTGGAGGAGGAGGGTTGATACTGCAATGAGTGCGGGGAGTTGGAGGAGGGGGGTTGATTCTGGAATGAGTGTGGGGAGGGGAGGAGGATTGTTACTGGAATGAGTGCGGGGAGGTGGAGCAGGAGGGTTGATTCTGGAATGAGTGTCGTGAGGTGGGCATTGGGTCAATACTGGAATGAGTGTGGGGAGGTAGAGGAGGAGGGTTGATTCTGGAATGAGTGTGGGGAGGGGAGGAGGGTTGATACTGGAATGAGTGTGGGGAGGTGGAGGAGGAGGGTTGATGCTGGAATGAGTGTGGGGAGGTGGAGGAGGAGGGTTGATACTGCAATGAGTGCGGGGAGGTGGAGGAGGTGGGTTGATACTGGAATGAGTGTGGGGAGGTGGAGGAGGAGGGTCGATTCTGGAATGAGTGCGGGGAGTTGGAGGGGGAGGGTTGATTCTGGAATGAGTGCGGGGAGTTGGAGGGGGAGGGTTGATTCTGGAATGAGTGTGGGGAGGTGGAGGAGGAGTGTTGATACTGGAATGAGTGTGGGGAGGTGGAGCAGGAGTGTTGATACTGCAATGAGTGTGGGGAGGTGGAGGAGGGGGGTTGATTCTGGAATGAGTGCACGGAGGTGGAGGAGGAGGGTTGTTACTGGAATGAGTGTGGGGAGGTGGAGGAGGAGGGTTGATTCTGGAATGAGTGTGGTGAGGTGGAGGAGGAGGGTTGATTCTGGAATGAGTGCACGGAGGTGGAGGAGGAGGGTTGTTACTGGAATGAGTGCGGGGAGGTGGAGGAGGAGGGTTGATTCTGGAATGAGTGTGGGGAGGTGGAGGAGGAGGGTTGATTCTGGAATGAGTGTGGGGAGGTGGAGGAGGAGGGTTGATTCTGGAGTGAGTGTGGGGACGTGGAGGAGGAGGGTTGATTCTGGAATGAGTGCGGGGAGGTGGAGGAGGAGGGTTGATTCTGGAATGAGTGTGGGAGGTGGAGGTATTGGGTTGATAATGAAATGAGTGTGGGGAGGTGGAGGAGGAGGGTTGATTCTGGAATGAGTGCGGGGAGGTGGAAGAGGAGGGTTGATTCTGGAATGAGTGTGGGGAGGGGAGGAGGGTTGATTCTGGAATGAGTGTGGGGAGGTGGAGGCATTGGGTTGATACTGAAATGAGTGTGGGGAGGTGGAGGAGGAGGGTTGATTCTGGAATGAGTGTGGGGAGGTGGAGGAGGAGGGTTGATTCTGGAATGAGTGCACGGAGGTGGAGGAGGAGGGTTGTTACTGGAATGAGTGAGGGGAGGTGGAGGAGGAGGGTTGATACTGGAATGAGTGTGGGGAGGGGAGGAGAGTTGATACTGGACTGAGTGCGGGGAGGTGGAGGAGGAGGGTTGATTCTGGATTGAGTGTGGGGAGGTGGAGGAGGAGGGTTGATACTGGAATGAGTATGGGGAGGTGGAGAAGGAGGGTTGATACTGGAATGAGTGTGGGGAGGTGGAGGAGGAGGGTTCATTCTGGAATGAGTGTGGGGAGGTGGAGGAGGAGGGTTGAGACTGGAATGAGTGTGGGGAGGGGAGGAGGGTTGATTCTGGAATGAGTGTGGGGAGGTGGAGGAGGAGGGTTGATTCTGGAATGAGTGTGGGGAGGTGGAGGAGGAGGGTTGATTCTGGAATGAGTGTGGGGAGGTGGAGGAGGTGGGTTGATTCTGGAATGAGTGCGGGGAGGTTGAGGAGGGGGGTTGATACTGGAATGAGTGCGGGGAGGTGATGGAGGAGGGTTGATCCTGGAATGAGTGTGGGGAGGTGGAGGAGGAGGGTTGATTCTGGAATGAGTGCGGGGAGGTTGAGGAGGAGGGTTGATTCTGGAATGAGTGTGGGGAGGGGAGGAGGGTTGATACTGCAATGAGTGCGGGGAGGTGGAGGAGGAGGGTTGATTCTGGAATGAGTGTGGGGAGGGGAGGAGGGGTGATACTGGAATGAGTGCGGGGAGGTGGAGGAGGAGGGTTGATTCTGGAATGAGTGTGGGGAGGGGAGGAGGGTTGATACTGCAATGAGTGCGGGGAGGTGGAGGAGGAGGGTTGATTCTGGAATGAGTGCGGGGAGGTGGAGGAGGAGGGTTGATTCTGGAATGAGTGCGGGGAGGTTGAGGAGGAGGGTTGATTCTGGAATGAGTGTGGGGAGGGGAGGAGGGTTGATACTGCAATGAGTGCGGGGAGGTGGAGGAGGAGGGTTGATTCTGGAATGAGTGTGGGGAGGTAGAGGAGGGGGGTCGATACTGTAATGAGTGTGGGGAGGTGGAGGAGGAGGGTTGATACTGCAATGAGTGCGGGGAGTTGGAGGAGGAGGGTTGATTCTGGAATGAGTGCGGGGAGGTGGAGGAGGAGGGTTGATTCTGGAATGAGTGTGGGAGGTGGAGGTATTGGGTTGATAATGAAATGAGTGTGGGGAGGTGGAGGAGGAGGGTTGATTCTGGAATGAGTGCGGGGAGGTGGAAGAGGAGGGTTGATTCTGGAATGAGTGTGGGGAGGGGAGGAGGGTTGATTCTGGAATGAGTGTGGGGAGGTGGAGGCATTGGGTTGATACTGAAATGAGTGTGGGGAGGTGGAGGAGGAGGGTTGATTCTGGAATGAGTGTGGGGAGGTGGAGGAGGAGGGTTGATTCTGGAATGAGTGCACGGAGGTGGAGGAGGAGGGTTGTTACTAGAATGAGTGTGGGGAGGTGGAGGAGGAGGGTTGATACTGGAATGAGTGTGGGGAGGGGAGGAGAGTTGATACTGGACTGAGTGCGGGGAGGTGGAGGAGGAGGGTTGATTCTGGATTAAGTGTGGGGAGGTGGAGGAGGAGGGTTGATACTGGAATGAGTATGGGGAGGTGGAGAAGGAGGGTTGATACTGGAATGGGTGTGGGGAGGTAGAGGAGGAGGGTTGATTCTGGAATGAGTGTGGGGAGGTGGAGGAGGAGGGTTGAGACTGGAATGAGTGTGGGGAGGTGGAGGAGGAGGGTTGATTCTGGAATGAGTGTGGGGAGGTGGAGGAGGTGGGTTGATTCTGGAATGAGTGCGGGGAGGTTGAGGAGGGGGGTTGATACTGGAATGAGTGCGGGGAGGTGATGGAGGAGGGTTGATCCTGGAATGAGTGTGGGGAGGTGGAGGAGGAGGGTTGATTCTGGAATGAGTGCGGGGAGGTTGAGGAGGAGGGTTGATTCTGGAATGAGTGTGGGGAGGGGAGGAGGGTTGATACTGCAATGAGTGCGGGGAGGTGGAGGAGGAGGGTTGATTCTGGAATGAGTGTGGGGAGGGGAGGAGGGGTGATACTGGAATGAGTGCGGGGAGGTGGAGGAGGAGGGTTGATTCTGGAATGAGTGTGGGGAGGGGAGGAGGGTTGATACTGCAATGAGTGCGGGGAGGTGGAGGAGGAGGGTTGATTCTGGAATGAGTGCGGGGAGGTGGAGGAGGAGGGTTGATTCTGGAATGAGTGCGGGGAGGTTGAGGAGGAGGGTTGATTCTGGAATGAGTGTGGGGAGGGGAGGAGGGTTGATACTGCAATGAGTGCGGGGAGGTGGAGGAGGAGGGTTGATTCTGGAATGAGTGTGGGGAGGTAGAGGAGGGGGGTCGATACTGTAATGAGTGTGGGGAGGTGGAGGAGGAGGGTTGATACTGCAATGAGTGCGGGGAGTTGGAGGAGGGGGGTTGATTCTGGAATGAGTGTGGGGAGGGGAGGAGGATTGTTACTGGAATGAGTGCGGGGAGGTGGAGCAGGAGGGTTGATTCTGGAATGAGTGTCGTGAGGTGGGCATTGGGTCAATACTGGAATGAGTGTGGGGAGGTAGAGGAGGAGGGTTGATTCTGGAATGAGTGTGGGGAGGGGAGGAGGGTTGATACTGGAATGAGTGTGGGGAGGTGGAGGAGGAGGGTTGATGCTGGAATGAGTGTGGGGAGGTGGAGGAGGAGGGTTGATACTGCAATGAGTGCGGGGAGGTGGAGGAGGTGGGTTGATACTGGAATGAGTGTGGGGAGGTGGAGGAGGAGGGTCGATTCTGGAATGAGTGCGGGGAGTTGGAGGGGGAGGGTTGATTCTGGAATGAGTGCGGGGAGTTGGAGGGGGAGGGTTGATTCTGGAATGAGTGTGGGGAGGTGGAGGAGGAGTGTTGATACTGGAATGAGTGTGGGGAGGTGGAGCAGGAGTGTTGATACTGCAATGAGTGTGGGGAGGTGGAGGAGGGGGGTTGATTCTGGAATGAGTGCACGGAGGTGGAGGAGGAGGGTTGTTACTGGAATGAGTGTGGGGAGGTGGAGGAGGAGGGTTGATTCTGGAATGAGTGTGGTGAGGTGGAGGAGGAGGGTTGATTCTGGAATGAGTGCACGGAGGTGGAGGAGGAGGGTTGTTACTGGAATGAGTGCGGGGAGGTGGAGGAGGAGGGTTGATTCTGGAATGAGTGTGGGGAGGTGGAGGAGGAGGGTTGATTCTGGAATGAGTGTGGGGAGGTGGAGGAGGAGGGTTGATTATGGAGTGAGTGTGGGGACGTGGAGGAGGAGGGTTGATTCTGGAATGAGTGCGGGGAGGTGGAGGAGGAGGGTTGATTCTGGAATGAGTGTGGGAGGTGGAGGTATTGGGTTGATAATGAAATGAGTGTGGGGAGGTGGAGGAGGAGGGTTGATTCTGGAATGAGTGCGGGGAGGTGGAAGAGGAGGGTTGATTCTGGAATGAGTGTGGGGAGGGGAGGAGGGTTGATTCTGGAATGAGTGTGGGGAGGTGGAGGCATTGGGTTGATACTGAAATGAGTGTGGGGAGGTGGAGGAGGAGGGTTGATTCTGGAATGAGTGTGGGGAGGTGGAGGAGGAGGGTTGATTCTGGAATGAGTGCACGGAGGTGGAGGAGGAGGGTTGTTACTGGAATGAGTGAGGGGAGGTGGAGGAGGAGGGTTGATACTGGAATGAGTGTGGGGAGGGGAGGAGAGTTGATACTGGACTGAGTGCGGGGAGGTGGAGGAGGAGGGTTGATTCTGGATTGAGTGTGGGGAGGTGGAGGAGGAGGGTTGATACTGGAATGAGTATGGGGAGGTGGAGAAGGAGGGTTGATACTGGAATGAGTGTGGGGAGGTGGAGGAGGAGGGTTCATTCTGGAATGAGTGTGGGGAGGTGGAGGAGGAGGGTTGAGACTGGAATGAGTGTGGGGAGGGGAGGAGGGTTGATTCTGGAATGAGTGTGGGGAGGTGGAGGAGGAGGGTTGATTCTGGAATGAGTGTGGGGAGGTGGAGGAGGAGGGTTGATTCTGGAATGAGTGTGGGGAGGTGGAGGAGGTGGGTTGATTCTGGAATGAGTGCGGGGAGGTTGAGGAGGGGGGTTGATACTGGAATGAGTGCGGGGAGGTGATGGAGGAGGGTTGATCCTGGAATGAGTGTGGGGAGGTGGAGGAGGAGGGTTGATTCTGGAATGAGTGCGGGGAGGTTGAGGAGGAGGGTTGATTCTGGAATGAGTGTGGGGAGGGGAGGAGGGTTGATACTGCAATGAGTGCGGGGAGGTGGAGGAGGAGGGTTGATTCTGGAATGAGTGTGGGGAGGGGAGGAGGGGTGATACTGGAATGAGTGCGGGGAGGTGGAGGAGGAGGGTTGATTCTGGAATGAGTGTGGGGAGGGGAGGAGGGTTGATACTGCAATGAGTGCGGGGAGGTGGAGGAGGAGGGTTGATTCTGGAATGAGTGCGGGGAGGTGGAGGAGGAGGGTTGATTCTGGAATGAGTGCGGGGAGGTTGAGGAGGAGGGTTGATTCTGGAATGAGTGTGGGGAGGGGAGGAGGGTTGATACTGCAATGAGTGCGGGGAGGTGGAGGAGGAGGGTTGATTCTGGAATGAGTGTGGGGAGGTAGAGGAGGGGGGTCGATACTGTAATGAGTGTGGGGAGGTGGAGGAGGAGGGTTGATACTGCAATGAGTGCGGGGAGTTGGAGGAGGAGGGTTGATTCTGGAATGAGTGCGGGGAGGTGGAGGAGGAGGGTTGATTCTGGAATGAGTGTGGGAGGTGGAGGTATTGGGTTGATAATGAAATGAGTGTGGGGAGGTGGAGGAGGAGGGTTGATTCTGGAATGAGTGCGGGGAGGTGGAAGAGGAGGGTTGATTCTGGAATGAGTGTGGGGAGGGGAGGAGGGTTGATTCTGGAATGAGTGTGGGGAGGTGGAGGCATTGGGTTGATACTGAAATGAGTGTGGGGAGGTGGAGGAGGAGGGTTGATTCTGGAATGAGTGTGGGGAGGTGGAGGAGGAGGGTTGATTCTGGAATGAGTGCACGGAGGTGGAGGAGGAGGGTTGTTACTAGAATGAGTGTGGGGAGGTGGAGGAGGAGGGTTGATACTGGAATGAGTGTGGGGAGGGGAGGAGAGTTGATACTGGACTGAGTGCGGGGAGGTGGAGGAGGAGGGTTGATTCTGGATTAAGTGTGGGGAGGTGGAGGAGGAGGGTTGATACTGGAATGAGTATGGGGAGGTGGAGAAGGAGGGTTGATACTGGAATGGGTGTGGGGAGGTAGAGGAGGAGGGTTGATTCTGGAATGAGTGTGGGGAGGTGGAGGAGGAGGGTTGAGACTGGAATGAGTGTGGGGAGGTGCTGGAGGAGGGTTTATACTGGAATGAGTGTGGGGAGGTGGAGGAGGAGGGTTCATTCTGGAATGTGTGTGGGGAGGGGAGGAGGGTAGATTCTGGAATGAGTGTGGGGAGGGGAGGAGGGTTGATTCTGGAATGAGTGTGGGGAGGTGGAGGAGGAGGGTTGATTCTTGAATGAGTGTGGGGAGGTGGAGGAGGAGGGTTGATTCTGGAATGAGTGTGGGGAGGTGGAGGAGGTGGGTTGATTCTGGAATGAGTGCGGGGAGGTTGAGGAGCAGGGTTGATACTGGAATGAGTGTGGGGAGGGGAGGAGGGTTGATACTGCAATGAGTGCGGGGAGGTGGAGGAGGAGGGTTGATTCTGGAATGAGTGTGGGGAGGGGAGGAGGGGTGATACTGGAATGAGTGCGGGGAGGTGGAGGAGGAGGGTTGATTCTGGAATGAGTGTGGGGAGGGGAGGAGGGTTGATACTGCAATGAGTGCGGGGAGGTGGAGGAGGAGGGTTGATTCTGGAATGAGTGCGGGGAGGTTGAGGAGGAGGGTTGATTCTGGAATGAGTGTGGGGAGGGGAGGAGGGTTGATACTGCAATGAGTGCGGGGAGGTGGAGGAGGAGGGTTGATTCTGGAATGAGTGTGGGGAGGTAGAGGAGGGGGGTCGATACTGGAATGAGTGTGGGGAGGTGGAGGAGGAGGGTTGATACTGCAATGAGTGCGGGGAGTTGGAGGAGGGGGGTTGATTCTGGAATGAGTGCACAGAGGTGGAGGAGGAGGGTTGTTACTGGAATGAGTGTGGGGAGGTAGAGGAGGAGGATTGTTACTGGAATGAGTGCGGGGAGGTGGAGCAGGAGGGTTGATTCTGGAATGAGTGTCGTGAGGTGGTCATTGGGTCAATACTGGAATGAGTGTGGGGAGGTGGAGGAGGAGGGTCGATTCTGGAATGAGTGCGGGGAGTTGGAGGGGGAGGGTTGATTCTGGAATGAGTGCGGGGAGTTGGAGGGGGAGGGTTGATTCTGGAATGAGTGTGGGGAGGTGGAGATGGAGGGTTGATACTGGAATGAGTGTGGGGAGGTGGAGGAGGAGTGTTGATACTGGAATGAGTGTGGGGAGGTGGAGCAGGAGTGTTGATACTGCAATGAGTGTGGGGAGGTGGAGGAGGGGGGTTGATTCTGGAATGAGTGCACGGAGGTGGAGGAGGAGGGTGGTTACTGGAATGAGTGTGGGGAGGTGGAGGAGGAGGGTTGATTCTGGAATGAGTGTGGGGAGGTGGAGGAGGAGGGTTGATTCTGGAATGAGTGTGGGAAGGTGGAGGAGGAGAGTTGATTCTGGAATGAGTGTGGGGAGGTGGAGGAGGAGGGTTGATTCTGGAGTGAGTGTGGGGACGTGGAGGAGGAGGGTTGATTCTGGAATGAGTGTGGGGAGGTGGAGGAGGAGGGTTGATACGAATGAGTGTGGGGAGGTGGAGGAGGAGGGTTGATTCTGGAATGAGTGTTGGGAGGTGGAGGAGGAGGGTTGATTCTGGAATGAGTGTGGTGAGGTGGAGGAGGAGGGTTGATTCTGGAATGAGTGTGGGGAGGTGGAGGAGGAGAGTTGATTCTGGAATGAGTATGGGGAGGTGGAGGCGGAGGGTTGATTCTGGAATGAGTGTGGGGAGGTGGAGGAGGAGGGTTGATACTGCAATGAGTGCGGGGAGGTTGAGGAGGAGGGTTGATTCTGGAATGAGTGTGGGGAGGGGAGGAGGATTGATACTGCAATGAGTGCGGGGAGGTGGAGGAGGAGGGTTGAGACTGGAATGAGTGTGGGGAGGTGGTGGAGGAGGGTTTATACTGGAATGAGTGTGGGGAGGTGGAGGAGGAGGGTTCATTCTGGAATGTGTGTGGGGAGGGGAGGAGGGTAGATTCTGGAATGAGTGCGGGGAGGTGGAGGAGGAGGGTTGATTCTGGAATGAGTGTGGGGAGGTGGAGCAGGAGGGTTGATTCTGGAATGAGTGTGGGGAGGTGGAGGAGGAGGGTTGATACTGGAATGAGTATGGGGAGGTGGAGGAGGAGGGTTGATTCTGGAATGAGTGCGGGGAGGTTGAGGAGGAGGGTTGATTCTGGAATGAGTGTGGGGAGGGGAGGAGGGTTGATACTGCAATGAGTGCGGGGAGGTGGAGGAGGAGGGTTGATTCTGGAATGAGTGTGGGGAGGGGAGGAGGGGTGATACTGGAATGAGTGCGGGGAGGTGGAGGAGGAGGGTTGATTCTGGAATGAGTGTGGGGAGGTGGAGGAGGAGGGTTGATTCTGGAATGAGTGTGGGGAGGTGGAGGAGGAGGGTTGATACTGGAATGAGTATGGGGAGGTGCAGGAGGAGGGTTGATTCTGGAATGAGTGTGGGGAGGTAGAGGAGGAGGATTGTTACTGGAATGAGTGCAGGGACGTGGAGCAGGAGGTTTGATTCTGGAATGAGTTTCGTGAGGTGGGCATTGGGTCAATACTGGAATGAGTGTGGGGAGGTAGGGGAGGAGGGTTGGTGCTGGAATGAGTGTGGGGAGGTGGAGCAGGAGTGCTGATACTGGAATGAGTGCGGGGAGGTGGAGGAGTTGGGTTGATACTGGAATGAGTGTGGGGAGGTGGAGGAGGATGGTTGATTCTGGAATGAGTGTGGGGAGGTGGAGATGGAGGGTTGATACTGGAATGAGTGTGGGGAGGTGGAGGAGGAGTGTTGATACTGCAATGAGTGTGGGGAGGTGGAGCAGGAGTGTTGATACTGCAATGAGTGTGGGGAGGTGGAGGAGGACGGTTGATTCTGGAATGAGTGCACGGAGGTGGAGGAGGAGGGTTGTTACTGGAATGAGTGCGGGGAGGTGATGGAGGAGGGTTGATGCTGGAATGAGTGTGGGGAGGTGGAGGAGGAGGGTTGATTCTGGAATGAGTGTGGGGAGGTGGAGGAGGAGGGTTGATTCTGGAATGAGTGTGGTGAGGTGGAGGAGGAGGGTTGATTCTGGAATGAGTGTGGGGAGGTGGAGGAGGAGGGTTGATGCTGGAATGAGTGTGGGGAGGTGGAGGAGGAGGGTTGATTCTGGAATGAGTGTGGGGAGGTGGAGGAGGAGGGTTGATTCTGGAATGAGTGTGGGGAGGTGGAGGAGGAGGGTTGATGCTGGAATGAGTGTGGGGAGGTGGAGGAGGAGGGTTGATTCTGGAATGAGTGTGGGGAGGTGGAGGAGGAGGGTTGTTACTGGAATGAGTGCGGGGAGGTGGAGGAGGAGGGTTGATTCTGGAATGTGTGTGGGGAGGTGGAGGAGGAGGGTTGATTCTGGAATGAGTGTGGGGAGCTGGAGGAGGGGGGTTGATTCTGGAATGAGTGTGGGGAGGTGGAGGAGGAGGGTTGATTCTGGAATGAGTGTGGTGAGGTGGAGGAGGAGGGTTGATTCTGGAATGAGTGTGGGGAGCTGGAGGAGGAGGGTTGATGCTGGAATGAGTGCGGGGAGGTGGAGGAGGAGGGTTGATTCTGGAATGAGTGCGGGGAGGTGGAGGAGGAGGGTCGATGTTCATGCTGCTGCTTGTGCACGGGGTTTTCACATCATTTTTCTGTCATTTTTTCTTTGGAGTTTTTCTTCTGTTTTGCGGATGTCTGTGGAGAGTAAAACCTTCCGGTGGTATACTGATATTCTCTGATACTAAATGAAACAGTTGAACCATTGAAGCAGAAGGAGTGAACATGGCGGATGAGAGTTTTAAAATCAACTCAGTGGTGCACTATGGGTCCCTGGATGATGAGTGAGGATCTGTGTGCTGAAGTTTTGAATCTGTTCCTCCATGGATAAAGTTGGGAGACATTCAGGACGTCATGGATGTAGCAGTGGAATAGATAAAGATTGAAAGAATTGGGTGATGTTATAGAAATGGAAGGAGATTGTATTCTTTGTGGAGGTGGTTTATGGTCAGAAACTCACTTCTGTCTTGAGTCCTAATGAAATGTCGACTGTTTACTTTTCCATGGATGCTGTCTGGCCTGCTGAGATTCTCCAGCATTTTGTATGTTTTGCTTGGATTTCCAGCATCTGCAGATTTTCTTGTGATTGTGTTAAAAGACCGTGAATGGTGAGGTGTAGCCTCAGCCAACTGCCAAGGAAAAGGATGTTATTGGTGGAGGTAGAGTTTGTGATGGGATCTGGAAGCAATTGCTTTGCTTGGGGGGAATTCAGCTTACCCATTGGTGGTTGTCAATCTGGCAGCTCAGAGACCATGGGAGAGTTGGTAATGTGTAACTGGTGTACTATTGTCACGTGTACCAAGATAATGTGAGAAGCTTTGTTTGTGAGCTATGCCATCAAGAAGTGTACTGAGACAGTACAGAAGGAAAACAACAGAATATAGATTGCAGAATATAGTTTTACAGTTCCACCAAAATTGCAGTGCAGGTACACAAATAAAGTTCAACTAAGAGGTCAGGAATGCATTTTCGTTGTATAGGAGTCGTATAGCGGTAGCTAGAAGCTGCCCTTGAGGCTGGAATCACACGTTCTCAAGCTTTTATATCTTCTGCCCAGAGGAAGGCGGGGTGGTGGTGGAGAAGTGAAAATGATAGAGGTGGTTGGAGTGTTTGATTATGCTGGCTGCTTTCCTGAACGATTGTGAGCGTAGGCAGAGTCCACGGAGGGGAGGCTGATTTCTGTGATCCACAGCTCTCTGCAGTGTCTGCAGTCTTAGGCTGAGCAGCCTATGGATGTTGTGATGCATTCAGAAAGAATGCTTTCAATGGCACTTCTGTAAATGTTGGCGAGGGTCATGCCAAGTTTCCTGAGCCTTCTCAGGAACTGAAACAGAGCTTGTCACACCAGAAACTCAGTGCGATGTTATGACACAAGCGCTGGAGTATCAGAGGCCAGGATCGAGACACGGAATAAAACTGGATCGAGAATTGAGCACGAACAAATACGAGACAATATCTCCAGTTAGACTTACGACTCAGCGCTGAACGTCAGTTCAGGTGCTCTTTAAATATTCAATTCTTGTCACCCAAAACATGTTTACCAGTCAGTGTGACCATCCTGAACCCTTAAAGGGTCCACACCAGCTACCCATACTCCGGAGAGTTAGAGTACCTACATCCCGGAAGCTGGTGCACTTGGGTGCGTCTTGTAACAGATGTCACCTAAGAACAGCTTATACAGATGGGGAATAAGAGGGGACAACATTAGGTCAGGGCAGGAGTAGGCACAAAGAGCATTGGTGGTGACAGGCGGGACAGGAAAAGGATTGGATCAGCTGGATGATGGTGAGAGACCCAAAGGGTATACTAGATGTCAACTGGCTTTGAAGAGGGCTGACTTAATGTATGTTAGGTGGTGATGAGAGATCAGCCCAGAATCACCTTAAGAAGTGGTTGATGCAATGATGTCAATATATCAGTGTAAAATTTACAATTACTTTAGCCGTAATTTACCATTAATGTTGCAATGCATACTGAAGTTAAAATTTAATGCAAGAAAACGCAGATGGCAATGAAATCAAAAGTTCTGCCATCTGACTTCTTCTGCCTCTGGTCATTTCAGTTATGAGATAATGCCAATTTAACCTTGGAATTCATTTTCCGGAAGCAAATCCAATTCAGAGTACTTCAAATAAACCAGGCCCACTTATTCAGACTGACATGTTCAACCTTTGGTAATGCGTTTGGGCAGGCTTTGTGAGGTGGTGTTGGTGTGGTGATGCACCATCAATAACTCTCTGAGACATAAAGGTGAGATATTGGCTTTTATTGACTGGAAGAAGGAACAAGCAGTGGTTGACCACCATACTACATCCTGGAGACTGAGGGCCGGGCTCAGGCCTCAATCGCCTTTATACAGGGGTCTGTGGGAGGAGCCACAGGAGCAGTCAGCAGGGGGCATGTCCAGACAGGTACATGTACTTCACCACATGTGGTTCCAGCCTCGCTCTCTGATCGGCTACATATGTGGGAAATGGAAAGCAGTGTCACACTCATCAGTGTGATGAAGGACGTACGTGAGAAACTGTCCATCGCAGAACTCCAGTGCAGTAACTGTGATCACTGCAATGCTGCCTGGTAGATGTTACAAATAGCAATGCAAACTGGCAGGAAGAGGCAAGCCCAGGTTAGCAGTCAAATACGAGTTGATGGACAGACTTTAAAAGCTGGTGGTACAAAATGAGGAGCAGGTGTTCGCCACTCAGCTCCTCAAGCCAGATTCAAATTTGCTGACAACGCCGCAATCATAGATCGAATCGGAGGAGGTGAGGAATCAGCATATAGGAGGGAGATTGAAAATCTGGCTGAGTGGAGTCATAACAACAACCTCTCACTCAATGTTAGAAAGACCAAGGAGCTGATTATTGGCTTCAGGAGAAGGCAGCCAGAGGTCCATGAGCCAGTCCTCTTGGGAGGATCAGAGGTGGAGAGGATCAGCAGCTTCAAATTCCCTGGTGTTATTATTTCAGAGAACCTGTCCTGGGCCCAGCACATAAGTGCATTAATGAGGAAAGCATGGCAGCTTAGGAATTTGCGAAGATTCGGCATGATATCTAAAACTTTAACAAATGCCTATAGATGTGTAGTGGAAAGTATATTGGCCGGTTGCATCACAGCCTGGTATGGAAACACCTACACCCTTGATTGGAAAATTCTACCAAAAGCAGTGGATACAGCCCAGTCCATCATGGATAAAGCCCTTCCCACCACTGAGCATATCTACACAAAACACTGTCGCAGAAAAGCAGCACTCATCAACAGGGACCCCACCTCCCAGGACATGTTCTCTTTGCACCTGCCATCAGAAAGAACATACAGAAGCCACAGGACTCACAGCACCAGCTTCAGTCAGGAACAGTTATTACCCCTCAACCATCATGCTTTTGAACCAGAGGGATAACTTCACTCACCTCATTGCTTCCCACAACCAATGGACTCACTTTCAAGGACTCTGTCTCATGTTCTCAATACTTATTACTTATTTAGTTCTTATTATTATTTGTATTTTTTTGTATTTGCACAGTTGTCGTTTGCACCCTGATTGAATGCCCAAATTGGTGCAATCTTTCATTGACTCTCTTATGGTTATTATTCTATTATGGATTTATTGAGTATGCCCACAAGAAAATGAATCTCAGGGTTGTATATGGTGACATATATTTACTTTGAACTTTAAACTTTAAATTTAGAATCTGCTCAGCATTTGGCCTCTAGGCATATTCCGCATTAGGGTAATGTGCTTGAAAGAATATCACAGCAAGTTCTTTGGAGAAACATTATACCAGGCTCTGGAAGTGTGAAGAAGGGAGGGGAGGGGAAGGGTGAGTGACGGAGAGGGATTGAAGAAGGTGGGGGGGATGGGTAGGGCTGGTGGAAGGAGGGAGAGGGGCGAGGTTGGAAAGCTGCAGTCATAAACAAAGACCACAAAGAAACCGCCCCAAGAACAGTGAAGTGTCCTGTTTCAACGACTAAGGACCAGTACCTGCGATACTGATCAGAATAACGTGCTTCAAAGGACTACATCTGTGTCAATCTCCCAGATAACGGGACCCCTTTGCAAACTGAACACATGGAAAATAGGTCTACAAAGGACACCAACTCACTTACCTCAACAATAAAAATATGAATGTTGGATTAGTACTTATTGATCAAAAGTCAGCCTTCAACACCATCATACCAGATAAACTCGTCTCCAAATTCAGGCACTCGGCCTCAGGGCCTCAAGCTGTAACTGGTGTCTAGACTTCCTGAACAGCAGACCTCAGTCAGTCACTCCACCCACCTTGACCCACAGCGCAGGTGTGTGGTTAGTCCCCTGTTCTGCATCTTTACTGTGTGACCCACACAATGGCAACCTGACCCTTAAGCTGTCCCCACTGCTATTGGCTGGACCAAAGACAATGATGAGACTGCGTACAGGAAAGAAATCACAAATCTTGCCATCAGCAAGGCAAAAGGGTGGTTATTGACCTAAGGAAGTGAGTGGGGGGGGCAGGATGGGATGGTGAACACAGCTCTGTCATCAGTGGAGCTGTGGTAATGATATTTACCAGCTTCAAGTTCATTCGCATCCACATCACCAGCAACCTCACACAATCCCTTCAATCTAATACAGAAAGCATATCTCTGCATGCATCTGCTGAAGCAGCTGAATGCCACAGCCTCAGTTAAAGTCCATTTAAACATCAATTCTTACATCTGTAAAACTGAGGCAAGGTCAGGCACCGGAGAGGAGACAAAACATATTAATCAATAGGGATAAGTGAACTGTTTAGATCTGGCAGACTCCTTGAAGATACAACTGCTTTAATCTGCCTGCATTTAGTGCTTTATTCAATTATTAGTGGGGACTGACAGTCTCATTGGTTGGTTACTGGAGACTGTCTTTCATCGTGTCTGCAAACAATTATTGTTAAATATCTTGAGTGTATTATGGAAAAGAATTGAACAGCAAAAACAAGCTGCTTGCTGTACAAAGAAAGTCTGATGCATGGGAACCATTTTGATAACATCCCAGCTTGAATAAATTAATCCAACGTATGCAGATTATTTTTCTCATTGGGCCCTTTCTCTTCTCCTTTGACCACAGCCATTCTGTACATTCCCAGAGGAGCCAGTTCTCACAGGTGGTCACATCGGGCTGACACATTCCACAGAAAAATACAAAATATCATTCTTCTTTTCAGAGCCAGACCCATTTTCAATTCATTTTATGCTCAACAAAAGATGCCCTGCAACAATTTAGTCCCACATGTAGTTTCTTATGGCAATGCGATTCCACGCACAGCCGCCTGCTTCGGTACCTTCCTGCCTGCAGCTGAAGACTATAACTCTCAGCCAGTTCATTACTGTAGTCCGATGCTCACAGCCCAACGGTAGTGTAGCGGCTAGCATGACACTATTACAGCTCGGGGCTTCAAAGTTCGCAGTTCAATTCCAGCGCTGCCTGTAAGGAGTTTGTATGTTCTCCTCACTACCATGGGGTTTCCTCTGGGTGCTCTGATAAAAGATGCACCGGTTAGTACATCTAGTAGGGTAAAAGGTTCATTGTAATTTTCCCTGTGATTAGGCTAGTGTTAAACAGGTGGTTGCTGGGCAGTGCAACTCACTGGGCCTGTTCGGCACTGAGTCTCTAAATAAAATTAAAAGAAACATCACAGCATAGTGCCCAACAGATTACTGCAGTAGAACCCCACACCAGCTGGGTACATTATCATATCCACTGTAGTGTAGATTATTGCAACAGGACAGTCTCACACACTCCAACCTCTTTACTGTATAGCACCTTTACAATGCTGCGGTATCAACCCACACCCAGACCATTGCTGTGATCCATAGCTGACTAGGCAAATAATTAGTACTGTTGAACTGTGATCAAAGTCATCGGAGAGACACTGAAGTTGGAAATATAGAACTCCTTATTCATCACCACAAACAGGCATCATTCTGAAGATTCTCTCTGTAGAAGCTCATAAACCTAAAGGTATATCACAAATTTATACTTTAAAATGAAAGGTGAATCAATACAATTTCAATAGTTACAATGACATTGTTTACTTCAATACTTTGTGTGTCAAATGGTTATTTTGAGGTATATATTTTCACTGAAAGCACATTGTAATTGATCAGACACTTCTGAAAGTTCAGACACCTTTTTTAGGAGAAAAATATTCTGAAACTTCTGAAGACAGAGAGCCAGACACCAAAATTAATGTTGTCAGACTGTCTCTGAGTACGTAAGAACTATTGATTGCCGATACCTACGATATGCTAATTGATAACATCTGTCTGTTCTGCCAGCCTAAACTCAAGCGGCATATTGCCTGGTTTAATGCGGGCCAATTAACACAACCCCGTTGTTCTAACGTTTGGCTCATACCCATGCCAAAGTCTCATGGTCACCATCTTGCAAACCAGCCAGTGCACTTAATTTCAATTTGCTGCTTGCATTTTACTATAAGAACTGAATCCTGGTTCTTGTTTCAATTAATATCTGCTATATTCATATAACTCCCTAACAAACACATGAAGTACAAAGCGGACAGCTGATTTATTCTGATTTATGTAGCTCCACAGTATTGAAACAAGTGCTAAACACAAGAGGTGCTGAAGAAGGCTGGAGGGACTCTGTTGGTCAAGTGGCATCAATGGAGAGAAATAAACAGTCTACATTTCAGACTAAAACCTTGCATCAGGACTGGTTAGGAAGGGGGAAGAAGCCAGAACAAGAAAGTGGGAGGGAAGAGTTCAAGTTGGTAGGTAATAGGTGAAGGAGGCAGGTGAGGGGGAAAGACGAGAGGATGGGGTTGACATAAAAGCTGGTAGGTGATAGGTAACAGAGGTAGAGGGGTGAAGAAGAAGGGATTTGATAGGAGCAGAGATGGACCAGGGGCGAAAGGGAAGAGCACCAGAGGGAAGTGATGTGCAGATGAGGAGAAAGACTTAGAGGGGCATCAGAATGGGGAGTTGAAAAAGAGAGAGGGAGGAGGGAGAAATTACCATAAGTTAGAAAACTCAATCTCAATGTCATCAGCTTGGTGACTTCCCCGACAGATAACGAGGTGTTTTTCCAGCAACCCTGCTGTGGTCTCATTGGAGCAGAAGAGGGGGACATGGACCAACATGTCTGAATGGGAATGGAAAATGAAATTACAATGGGTAGCCTCCAGGAAATCCTGGCTGCTGTGATGGATGGAGTGAAGGTGCTTGACGAATGGGTCCGGTCTCATGAATATAGAGGAGACCACCCTGGAGCACCAGATACAGTAGATGATGCCAACAGGCCTGCAGGTAAAGTGACACCTCCCCTGGAAAGGCTGCTAGGAGCCCTAAATGGTGGTGAGGTTGGGGGGAGGTGATACAGGCCATTCTGCCCATCAAACTTTCTGAACTCCAGGTACCCATCTACATTAAACTCATTTTCCAAGCCACAACTCATAGACTACTTGCTATTTTAAGTGCTGTTTGAAGTATTAGGAGTACCAGCTTCCATCACCTCTACAGGCAGCATTAGATTGGAGCCATCCCCTGGGTAAAAAAATCTTCCGCCTCAAATTCCCTCCAAACTCCTACCTCCTTAGTCCCATGCCCTCTGACTGCAGATAGCTCTCCTCGGAAGAACATCTCTTGTTACCAAGCCAGTTGAAGATAGAGTCTGATTTCATGGGCTCCAACCTTTGCAAAGCACCGAATGTGGTCCACATAACAGAAAATCAGCCATCACTTTAATGAAGATGCAGTTGGACACTACTCAAACACTGGTACTTACTATTGTCATGTGTACAGTGAAAGGCTTGTCTTGCACACCGGCTGTCATACCAAGCCATGAATTGAATTGACTTTATCTCTTACATCCTTCACATACATGAGGAGTAAAAACCTTTACATCTCCATCTAAATGTGCAATGTGCAATTACAGTATTTTATAATAAATAGTATGTACAACAGGATAGTCAATATAACATAGAAATACAGTTGTGTCAGCATGAATTAATCAGTCTGATGGCCTGGTGGAAGAAGCTGCCCCGGAGCCTGTTGGTCCTGGCTTTTATGCTGTGGTACTGTTTCCTGGAGGGTAGCAGCTGGAACAGTTTGTGGTTGGGGTGACTCAGGTCCCCAATGATCCTTTGCACCCTTTTTACACACCTGTCTTTGTAAATGTCCAGAATAGTGGGAAGTTCACATCTATAGATGCCCTGGGCTGTCCACACCACTCTGCAAAGTCCTGCGATTGAGGGAAGTACAGTTCCCGTACCAGGCAGTGATGCAGCCAGTCAGGATGCTCTCAGTTGTGCCCCTGTAGAAAATCCTTATGATTTTTGGAACCATACTAAACTTCTTTAACTATCTGGGATGCTAGGCTTCATTAATAGGGGAATTGAGTTCAAGAGAAGAGAGGTCATGTTGCAACTCTACAAATCTCTGGTGAGACCACACTTAAGAGTATTGTATTCAGTTCTGGTCATCTCATTAAGGGATATGGAAGCTATGGAGAGGGTGCAGAGGAGATTTACCAGGATGTTGCCTAGATTGGAAAACAAGTCTTACGAGGCAAGGTTAGCAGAGCTGGGACTTCTCTCTTTGGAGCGTAGGGGGATAAGAGGGGACTTGATAGAGGTCTACAAGATTATGAGAGACATAGATAGGGTGGATAGTCAGTACCTGTTTCCCAGGGCATGAGTAGCAAACACCAGAGAGCATATGTACAAAGTTAAGGGAGAGATGTTTATGGGAGACATTGGGGGTAAGTTTTTTACACAGAGGATTGTGGGTGCCTGGAATGACTTGCCAGGGATGGTAGTGGAGGCTAAAACATTAGGGGTATTTAAGAGCCTCTTGGACAGGCCCATGGATGAAAGAAAAATAGAGGGTTATGGGGTAGTGTGGGTTTGGTACATCTTTTTTAAGGAATATATGGGTTGGCACAACTTCGAAGAGCCTGTACTGTGCTGTAGTATTCTAGTGTCTAGTGTCTAGACACTGTTGTGCCTTTTTCACCACACAGCCAGTATGTGCAATCCACTTGAGATCCTTAGTGATGTGTATGCCGAGAAACTTGAAGCTGTTCACCCTCTGAACCCCAGATCCATTGGTGTTAATAGGAGCTAGCCTGTCTCCATTCCTCCAACTTATTATTATTTGAGATTGGGCCAATCAATGTAGTGTTGTCAGCAAATTTAATTAGCAGATTGGAGCTGTGGGTGACGATACAGTCATGGGTATACAGACAGTAAAGGAGAGGGCTTAGTACACAGCCCTGAGGGGCACCTGTGTTGAGGGGCAGAGGGGCAGAGGTAGGGAGCCCACTCTTACCACCTGCCAGTGATCTGACAGGAAGTCCAGGATCCAGCTACACAAGGCAGGGTGAAGGCCGAGGTCTCTGAGCTCCTTGTTGAGCCTGGAAGGAATTATGGTGTTGAATGCTGAACTGATTCCAGTTAGGATGTTTTCCCTGGTGCATGGATAAAAGTCGGTAAGGGTCGACAGGGGCTGATAATGTGGATCCCTTCCATCTATTTTCCTTAATACTTTTTCTGTTCTGTGCTATATGACTAATCATCTACCTTCAACAACCAGCCTTCATTACAGAGTACCATTACCATCACAACCTAATGGTGCAGGCTCGATCATCTGCGGCTCAGCATCGGTAAGGAGATGGTGATGGACTTTGGGAAGACTAAGCCTGCATTGCTGCCTGTTGCTATTGATGGTGAGGACCTACAAGTACCTGGATGAGAGACTTGAGTGGAGCACCAACACAGAGGTTGTGTACAAGAGCAAGAGTCATCTCTCCATCCTGAGGAGACTGAGGCCTTTTGGAGTTTACAGGCCTCTCCTTCACATGTTCTACCAGTCTGTTGTTGCCAGTGCAATCTTCTATGTGGTGGCGTGCTGGGACAGTGGCTCTATAAACTGAATAGAAAGACTGGCTCCATTACAGGAGTCAAACAAGACACACTGGAGGCTGTGGTAGAACAAAGGACCCTGTGGAAAATCCTGGCAATTCTGGACAATGTTTCTCACCCTCTGCTTGCCACCTTGGCTAAACAGAAGGGTAGTTTTGGTAATAGACTAAGACAACTGCGCTACAGATGAGGTTCCATAATGAGCTGATTTGGCTCTATAACGAGTCAACCTATAGTTGGGAAAGTGATGACCCCCTCCTGTTAGACTGTTCGAAGTAACTATTTTTTATTCTTTCTTACTTCTCTTCTAATATTTGTATATTTATATCTGTGCACTTGTAAGGCTACTGTAACACAGTAATTTCCTGTGGGATCAATAAGGTATCTATCTATCTAACACACTATTCATGGCTTTCTCTGCCTGACCCAACAGTACGTGACATTTTATGTGCTGCAGATCAAAGGACAATTCCATATTTACAACGCAGTCACCACAGACAAACTTCACACATACGCCACAGACATCTGAATGAATTTTTATCAGCATTGTCTGTTCTGTGATTCACAGCTTTTACAGACCATTTGTTCAGAGGTGTATTTCAAATTTAATCTACAATCTATATTCAGATTTAAAGAATGGTGGCTGAAATTATTTGTTATAGGTGCTGACCCCAAAAAAGCCATAATGGGATTTTAAAAATGTAACAGTTGCTTTAGAGGTGTTCTGAGCTTCCTTGTCCTTAACAGGGCAGGCTGCCCACTCCCAGGATCTTGAATCTCTCAACATCAATACCATTGATGTAGGCAGGACCATTTACACTGCTCCCTTTCTTGAAGTCAATGACCAGTTCCTTAGTTTTGTTGACATGAAGTGAAAGGTTGTTGTCATGACATCAAGTCAGTTAGCTCTCTATCTCCTACCTGCACTCCAGACTCATTGTTGCACAGCCCACTGTATCATCTGCAAACTTGTAAATGGAGTTAAAGCAGTCAGAGCAATTCAGTGTCAGACAGGATCAAAGCCTTGCCGATGACTCTTGATCAATCATTGCCTCTCCAAATGTAGATTAATCCCATCTCTGAAAGCTTTTCCAGTAATTACCTTACCACTGACATTAGACTCACCAGCCTGTAATTACCTTGTATGACCCTGCTGCCCCTCTTGAATAGAAGTACCACATTTATTGTTCTCCAGTCATCTGAGATGTCTTCTATGACTAAAGTAAATTTGAAAATTATTGTTGGATCCCCAGTGATTTCCTCTCTTGCCTAGCACATCAGTGTAGGATAGGTCTCGTTAGCCTCTGGGGCTTATTAATTTTTATATACAATGGATTTAAGTTAACTGGGCCATCACTTAACCAGGGCAGCCACTTATTTGGGACAACTCTAAAGAACAAAAAACAATCAAGAGCCAGGACTCTTTTCTTTTATTGGGACAGGACACTGTTGCTGAACAGCTTCCAGTCACAAGCACTTGTGTGGGTGTTAGACAATACAGTGCTTAAAGCAAACAGTTTTAAAATGGCATTATTTGCGTGTTTGATTTCAAAAAGCAGTGATTTTGTCACTGATCGTTGGTGAGAAATAAGACTATCCTGGTCACTGCAGTTTCAAGCGTTCAGGCTTGGAAATGCCAGAAGTGGCCAGGAGTGAAAATGAAATGATTTCCCTACAGTAATAGCTGATTTTGTTCATTTACAATCTATCTTAAGAACATGGCAGTGTATACTAGATAATTCCTCTGTTAATAACTATTAGGAACTAGTACACAGTTTCATGGTACTGTAGTATTATTGGTACAATTTCTTGTGTATTTTATTTAAATACATAATTTGTTATTCAGTTAAACAGCAATATATCTTGTTTAATATCTTTTTAATTGTTTCCATGACACTTTGGCTAATATGTACTGGTCCCGTTGTGTCCCAGTTAACCAGTATCCACTGTATATCCAATTCATAGTCCTTTCAATGGTTCTGATGAAAGATCATCAGCCCGGCTTCTCTTTCCACTGATACTGTCTGATTTCCTCCGTCATTTTTATTTCTGTTTCAGGTTCCAGAATTGGTTCACAAATTATACTACCAACATCCCTGAATCTTCCATAGTGATTCTCCGTATGTGTTTCTCCATAGTGTCTACAGGTGAGGAGTATTAATTTAATACACCTCTCTCCTCCGGTTCCACTCACAAATCATAGGCCCTATTCCATTAAGATACTGTATATAACATGCTTTGGAAGTTTCCTTAATATTACCTACTAATAATATTTTATTTCACCCTTTTAGTTCCACTATTTTGCAATTTCCAAGCTCCTCTTGGAACTCACCTGCACTCATTTCTCTAAACATTCGCAGTGACCTTTTTAACACCATCATCCAAGCCTCAACACTGGAATGGAATTGCTTTATTACTCTCACAGGTACTGAGGCACAATGTATAGCTTTTCTTGCATAATGTTCATACAGATCAGAGCATTACCCAGTGCATTGAGGTAGGACAAGGCAAAACAAGAACAAATGCAGCAAAAAGTGTAGCAGCTACAGAGAAAGCGCAGTGCAAGCTGCAAGATCATAACAAGGTAGACCATCAGATCAAGAGTCCAGTTTAAGGTACTGTTATGATTCCAGCCCCCTCCTTTGTGAGAATCGCAAGAGCACCCATTGAGGGGGGGTTCAGGAGACCCAGGAAGTGGGAGCGAGAGAGAGACTTGCTGAATAGACACAGAAAGTGGGAGAGAGAGAGACGTGCCGAATACCGCGTTCCACCAGGATGCAAAATAAGGCGACTGTGACTATTGTCTCATGGAGACCACGTGTAAAGCCCTCGGGCAAGGTGGGCTAGTTGAGAGAGGGATTGCATCATCCCAACCTGATTGACACCTGTGACCCCATGAGGAAGTATAAAGGAGGGTCTGGGGAGGACAGTCCCTTCAGACGCACCAAGAAGACACGAGAGTGATCCCGCCGTAGCGGGAAGCCATTCTGAAGGAAGCCACGTGCGTTAGATTCCGGGATTGGAATTTGTGGCTGGAATCACGGAAAACTGCTTTTAACTAACATTGGGGAGGGGGAACCCACGCTCCCCCGATTCAACGGAAGCTTCATAAAGACCCGGCAAGTCTTTCCTCTTCTCCCCAATCTCTCTCTCTCTCGGTCGCCCCACGTGAAACCCAGCGATTCCCAAAAGGCTGAAGCCTGCAGACTTCTGAGTGACTTTTATAGTTCCAACGGACAATATATTATCCCCTAGACAACAGTAGAGCTCATTTCTTAATGATGATTATTACTATACCCGCGCTTTAGATTGAGTATTGACGACGTGCATTATCTGAATGTTTGTATTAACCTTACTTTTGTGCCCCTTTTCAAATAAAAACGTTTGAAAATAGTGACATCAGACTTCAACGGACCTCTCTATCTTTGCTGGTAAGTTATCCAGTTACGGGATACGTAACAGGTACTAAGAACCAAAGTTGAAAGTTCCAAGTAAATTATCAAAGTACATGTATGCCAATGTATAAATCCTGAGATTCATTTTCTTGCAGGCATACTCAATAAATCCAGAAGAGAATAATAACTATAATAGAATCAAGGAAAGACCGCACCAACTTGAGCGTTCAACCAGTTGGTAAAAGGACAACAAACATAATAATAATAAATAAGTAAGCAATAAATATTGAGAACATGAGAGAAGGAATCCTTGAAAGTGATCCTTAAATGCTTTGTGTAGATGTGTTCAGTGGTGGGGAGGGCTTTACTCGTGATGGATAAGGCCATATCTACTCATTTTTGTAGGATTTTATGTTCAAGGGTATTGGTGTTTCCATACCAGGCCACGATGCAACCAGTCAATATACTCTCCACTGTACATCTGTAATGGTTTTCCAAAGTTTCAGATATCACACGGAACCTTTGCAAACTTCTAAGGAAGTAGAGGAGCTGCCATGCTTTCTCAGTAATTGCTCTTCAATGCTGGGCCCAGGACAGCTCCACCAAAATAATAACACCGAGAAATTTAAAGTTGTTGACCTTCTCCACCTCTGATCCTTCGATGAGGACTGGCTCATGTTCCTCCAGTTTCCTCCTCTTGAAGTCGATAACTAGCTCCTTGGTCTTGCTGACAGTGAGTGAGAGGTTGTTGTTGCTGTGGCACCACTCAGTCAGATTTTCAACCTCCCTTCAGTATGCTGATTCACCACTTTGATTCGGCTGACAACAGTGGGGTATACTTGAATATGGCTCTGAAGCTGTGCTTACCCACACAGTCATGTGTAAAGCCAGTTGAGCAGGGGGCAAAGCCCACAGCCTTGTGGTGCCCCCGTGCTGATGGAGATCATGGAGGAGATGCTATTGCCAATCTGAACTGATTGGGGTTAACAAGTGAGGAAATTAATGATCCAATTGAACAAGGAGGTATTGAGGCCAATGTCTTGAAGCTTATTGATTAGTCTTGAAGGGATAATAGTATTGAATGCCGAGCTGAAGTCAATAAAGAGCATCCTGATGTACACATCTTTTTTGTCCAGATATCCCAGGTTCAGTGAAGAGCCAATGAGAAGGCATCTGCTGTGGACCTGTTGCTCCAGTCGACAAACTGGAGTGGATCCAAGTTGCTCCTCAGGCTGAAGTTGATATACTTCATCACCCACCTGTCAAAACACTTCATCATTCCAAATGTAAGTGCTACTCGATGATGGTCATTGAGACATTCTTCATGGTCTCTGGTGTAATCGAAAACTTAAAGCAGGTGGCTACCTCAGACTGCCAAAGTGAGAGGTTAAAAATTTCGGCGAACGTTCCATCCAGTTGATTAGCAGAGATTTCCAGTACTTGGTCAGGTACCCTATCTGGGCCGGATACTTTTCCTGGAGGTTGATCACATGTTGTCCTCCAAGAGACTGAAATCACAGGATCATCAAGGGCTGTGGGAGTTTGTGATGGTTCCTCCATGTTTTCCATGTGAACATAGGAGGCATTGGGCCTTCTGTAAGTGACGCTCTGCTGTCGTTATAAGAGATGATTGCGTTCAAGTCCTGCCACAACTGCCGAGTACCCTTCAATGATGGCTTTCCATGCCCTGTCACCCGTTTCGAACAGTAGGGTAGCAGCTAACTTTCAGCCTGATTTCACAGGCTTTCAGGCTTTTTCTAAACACTAAAATACAACTGCAGGTGTTGTGGATCAAAGAATACGTACACAACACTGGAAGAACTCAGCAGGCCAGGCAGCATCCGTGAGAAAAGAGTAGCCAACGTTTCGGGCCAAGACCCTTCATCAGGAATGGGTGGGGGGGAAAGAGAGGGCCAAAGCCCAGTAATAGAGATAGGGGAGGGGGTAGGGGGAGGTTGAAAGGGGAGAGAGGCAGAGAGGGACCTGGGATAGGGGAAGGGGGAGGGGGAGGGAATTACTGGAAATTAGAGAATTCAATGTTCATACCACCAGGCTGGAGGCTACCCAGACGGTAGATGAGGTGTTGCTCCTCCAAACCTGAGTTTGGCCTCATCATGGCAGTAGAGGAGGCCATGTATGGACATATCTAGATGGGAATGAGAGGCAGAGTTGAAGTGGGTGGCAACTGGAAGGTCCTGTCTATTGTGACGGACAAAGCGGTCCCCCAATCTGCGTCAGGTTTCGCCGATGTAGAGGAGGCCGCAGTGGGAGCACCGGATGCAATAGACTCTCGGGTGAAGTGTTGCCTCACCTCCCCTTTCAACTTTCTGCTTCTTTATCTCTATAGTTCTTTCATGCTTATCCCCTCCCTCTCCCCCCTTTATCTTTCCTCTGATTGGTTTTCCACCTGGCGCCTCTAGGCCCTACCCTCTCCCCTATCTCTATTACTGGGCTTCGGCCCTCTCTTCCCCCCCATTCCTGATGAAGGGTCTCGGCCTGAAACGTTGGCTACTCTTTTCTGACGGATGCTGCCTGGCCTGCTGAGTTCTTCAGCGCTGTGTATGTATTCTTTCAGGCTTTTCCATCTTTTGCCTAGTGGGAGAATATCCAGGATGGGGCAAGGTCTTTGATTACACTGGCTGCTTTACTGAGGCAATGAGAAGTGTAGACATCTCTGCATCACTGTCTGGTACGGAGGGGCTACTGCACAGGGCTGAAAGAAGCTGCAGAAGGCTGTAAATCTAGTCGGCTCCATCTTGGGTACTAGCCTACAAAGTACCCAGGACATCTTTAGGGAGCTGTGTCTCGGAAAGGCAGCATCCATTAATAAGGACCTCCAGCACCCTGACCATGCCCTTTTCTCACTGTTACCATCAGGTAGGAGGTACAGAAGCCTGAAGGCACGCACTCAGCGATTCAGAAACAGCTTCTTCCCCTCTGTCATCTGATTACTAAATGGACATTGAAGCTTTGGACACTACCTCACTTTTTTAAAATATACAGTACTTCTGATTTTGCGCATTTGTTTAAATCTATTCAACACACGTAATTTAATTATTTGTTTATTTATTATTATGTTTGATTTTATATATTATTTTTTTCTCTCTGCTAGATTATGTATTGAACTGCTGCTGCTAAATTAACAAATTTCCCATCACATGCCGGTGATAATAAACCTGATTCTGACAGAGTCCATGGAGGAGAAGCTGTGATTGCCCTTGGCATCCAGGGTTCTTCAGAATTGTTTGAATTTATCTCCCACAAATACAGAAATACGTTTTCCATGAACCATCATTATTTCATTTTTGAATGGCATGTGCTAAGGCTATAAAGATAGTACACCGATTATCAGGGACAGAATTGTAGTGGAATCATAACAATCCTGCCTTGAACATTGTTTACACTGTACTTGGGAATGCAATACATTTCTTGTCACCCTATTAAAACAGAAAAAAATAGAATGGAGAGGGAAGAAAAGATTTAAATGGATGATACTGTTAATATAAGGCTGGAAAGGATAAACAGAGATATACCCTATGTAATCCTATATAGCCCAAGTTTGTTGCTGTAGCATATCACAGGCACATTCCAGACCCTCTCCACAACCCCACTGTCATAGTGTCATGAGGAGGCAATGCCTCACACTGCAACATTCTTCATCAAAGATCACCTTCATTGGGGCCAGGCCATCTCCTGCAGCTACCACCGAGCAGGAAGTGGACCTGAGGTCCCTCACCACCAGCTTCAAGAACTGTTGCTGCCCTTCAACCATTCAATTGTTGAAACAGCCAGCACAATCCTAATCAGTACAGTTTAGCGAAGCCTTGACCCCTTTCATCACTTTGCACTAAAAGAGACTTTGATTTCTTTGTTCCTGTCAGGGCTTTCTGGAAAAGTTGTGTATAGTTGATGTTTTTCTTGTGGGAGCTGCTTATATGATTCCTTGTGCCTGTGACGCTGCTGTAAGTTTTCCATTCTGCCTGAGTGTACACGTCCTTGCACATATGGTGATAAACTCAACTTTGACTTTAGTAAGTTCTACTTATTACATTAGTCAACTCCTTGAAGTGGTATGGTTCCTAACACAGCTCAGTCATACACATAACCTTATCATCCACACCATCCAACTCAACTACAACACAACCCCTTCCCTTCTCCAGCTCTGTATCCCTTTTGCCAATCACCTTTCCAGCTCTCGGCTTCACCTCACATTTCAATGAGATCACGTCTCATTCCTTTGAATTCCAGAGAGTACAGACTCAGAACCATCAAACGCTCTTCATATGACAAACATTTCAATTCCAGAATCATTTTCGTGAATATCCTTTGAACCCTGTCCAGTTTCAGCAGATCCTTTCTCAGATAAGGGGCCCAAAACTGCTCACAATACTCCAAGTGAGGCCTCACCAGTGCTTTATAAAGTCTCAACATTACATCCTTGCTTTTATATTCCAGTCCTCTTGAAATGAATGGAACATTGCATTTACCTTCCTTGCCATTGACTTGCCTTCAATTCATAAATAAAATCAAAAGTATATGATTTTTCAATTTTTAATCTAAATATTCATTGTATGCATATTCCCAAAAAAACCCTTTTAAAGAGAAAACCTGCAGATGCTGGAAATACAAGCAACACACACAAAATACTGGAGGAACTCAGCAGGCCAGGCAGCATCAATTGAAAAAAGTACAGTCGATGTTTCGGGGTGAGACCCTTCGGCAGGACTGAAGGAAAAAAGATAAATTTGCTTCTCATCTTTTTTCCTCCAGTCCTGCCGAAGTGTCTTAGCCTGAAAGGTCGACTGTACTTTTTTCCATAGCTGCTGCCTGTCCTGATGAGCTTCTCCAGCATCTGTCCATGTCACTGAAAGTGCCTCGTAGTTTGCAGGCCATTTACAAATTTCCTGCTCAGAGCAATGGTTGATTCATGCAGCTGTAAGAGTTGGCAGTGGCCCTATGGCTGGCAGACTTTGACAGTTTTCTCCTGGTGAGTGACACTTGCAAGCAGCCTAACAAGCTAGGCTCTCACAGCAGTAACTCTCAAGGAAACTGCCACATACAAAGTAATCTCAGCTTGTTTCTTTTCAATATTGTGCTTTGCTGCTTAGTATGGATCAGGTGACACACCAAGGGACTTAAGCAATTAAATCAGTTGCTAGAACCTCATTGCAAATTAAAATAATTTTGAAAAAATTCTAATAATGCTACAGAAAGAGGCCATTCGACCCATTAGATCAATACAGCTCCCAGGAGAATAATCCCATCAGTCCTATGCCACGCTTTCCTTTCTCCCCATATTCATTTGAAGCTTTCCTGCAGCTAGGCCACACTGCGGGTAATTTAACAGGGGTTGATCAGCACACTTCAGTACATGGCAGGAAACTGTCTGATGGAGAGAATGTAGAAGTTCCCCATAGACAGTGCCAGAGGTCAGGATCGAGGCTAATTCAGTGGTGCTGTGATATAAACGAATGTCTCCAGAATGGAAATGATGGAAGCTAAAATGAGATATAACAGCTTTGCATACTTTTCACCTGTAATCGAACTGAAGGAGAATTGCCAAGGTTTGAAGAATCTAACGGCATCTTTTTATGGAGTTGCCAGGTCGACTGAAAATGGCTCGAGGCCAAGTTCATGCAGTGATCACAAGAGATGTGATACTTTAGTCCTTTTTGACATCACTGAACTTCAACCCCGGATTTCCTTGAGAGATAGGGGCATTCGTGCACCCTCCACTAACTTTTAACCACAAGAGTTTCTGCAAATGCTGGAAATCCTGAGCAATGCACAAAACATGCTGGAGGAACTCAGCAAATCCGGCAACAACAATAGAGCGGCATTCCAGGCTGAGATTCTTCATGAGGGCCAGGAAGGGGGCAGAAGCCAGAACAAGAAGGTGGGGAAAAGGGGGAGGAGCAGAAACTGGCAGATGATAGGTGAGACCAGCTGAGGGGTAAATGGGTGGGAGAGGGGAGAAGCAGCAATAAGCTGGGAGGGGAGAGGTGGAAGAATCAAAGAGCTGAAGAAGTAATCGGATGGCAGAGGACAATGAATCATGGAAGAAAAGGCAAGGAGGAGGGGAACCAAAAGGAGGTAATGGGCAGGTGAGCAGAAGAGAAGAGCTGAGAGAGGAATCAGAATGTGTAATGGAAAGAGAAAGGGAAAGTGGAAGGGAAGAAATCCCCGCAAATTAGAGAAATGGATTTTCATGCCATTGTGTGGAAGGATACTCGGATGGAATATGACCTGTTGCTTCCCCAACCATGGACAAGCATTCAGAATGGGAATGGGAAGTCAAATTGAAAAGGAGATCCTGGCTTTGCCTTTGCAGTAGACAAAGCAAAGGTGCCAACTACCTTCCCCTCACCTGGTTTCTCATATCAATTGCCAGCTTATACTCCTACTATTCTCTCCTCCTCCTTCACAGTCATTTCCCAGCTGAGCTTGTACCTGCTCTCCCAACTCCAGCCCAAGTTCAGTTCTGTGGCTCCAGCTTTCAAAAGATGCCTCATTAATTTGGCAATAGCTAATGCTAGTGGAGATTGGAGAGGCGCTTACTGCAGCAGTCCAGTTCAATAATCCCTTTTACATCAACATGGCCATTTCCGGGATCCAGGTGAGTGTCACTTAATAAAGTGAGAGGGCACTGCAGGACAAAGTCAGAACAATAAGGGATTGGACTCTTCTTGAAAACAAATCTGGCCAACATTCAGTGATGGTGGAATCACAAAGTCAAATTACTCACCTGAATATATTGCTAGATTTGGAGATGATGTTGTCCAGAAGGTTCTTTAGAAGTCAAAAATGAGACATAAATATTGTGGCTACACCTGTTTTATTAGATATTAACCATAGTTCAGGTCAGACAGTGTCAGTCTACACCAGTGAGTGAGAACCAATATACCGTGTGAAACCTCCCGATACTTGATTGAACATTGGCCATAACCTTCAGTGACACTGATGTCAACTCCTAATCACAGCTCCTGTTTTGCACTTGGCCTAAATAGTGTGGGATTACATTAACAAAACATCTTAGATTCCAGCAAATGACCTATGACATCCAATGACATTACCATTGCCCAGTTCCCCATGAATATCCCGGGGTAAACGAGGATGCTACCACTGACCACAAGTTCAGTGAGGCCTGTGACATAAATACTGTAGCTACAAGGACAAGAGACTGTGGAGAGTGGCTCACCTGTTGAAACTTCAAAGCAATTGCATCATCTGCCAGAGCAACTACCGATGAGCAATGTGTTGCAGCTGAATAAAAGGCAGCACGTGCCATGGTCAGCATCCCCTGCATGTCCGTGCAAACACAGCCAATCCCAAAATCTAGACATTATTGTCAACAACTTGCACTTGGCACACAAGAGATTCTGCGGAGGCTAGAGATCTTGAGCCACACACACAAAATGCCAGAGGAATTCAGCAAGTCAGGCAGCCTCAAAAGAGAGGAATAAATAGTTGACATCTTGGGCCATGATCTTCATCAGGTCTGGGAAGGAAGGGGGCAGAAGCCAGAATAAGAAGGTGGGAGGAGGGGAAGGAACACAGTCAGGCAACTGATAGATGAGACTAGGCGAGGAGGAAGATGAGGAGTGGGAGAGAAGCGGGAATATGAGAAACTGGGAGGTGACAGGTGGCAGAAGTAAAGGTCTGGAGGAGGCATCGGATAGAAGAGAATGGTAGATCATGGAAGAAAGAGAAGGAAGTGAGGAACTGGAGACAGGTCATTGAGGCAGGGAGAAAGAAGAACAGAAGGATTGAGAAGGCCACAAGACTGGAGGAAAAATCAAAAATGGATCAGAGACGAGAAACAGAGGGAAATGGTTCTGGAAGATAGAGCAATCAATATCCATACTGCCCGGTTGGAGTCTACCCAGATGAAAAATAAGTTGTTGCTTCTCCAGCCTGTGTTTGGCCTCATCATGCCGGCCCCTCCTCCAGTGTTCGGCTCCACATGGACGACAGAATGGAAAAGTGAACTTCAGCAAAACTGATCACATTGCAACCTCTGAAGCTTCCATTTCTAGGCAAGAGCAACTCATATTTTCCCCATGGATTTACTGGATAAGAATGGCAGCCAGAACCTCAGGTTCCAATAATGTTCCGACTTTTAGCAAGGTTTTTTGAGCAATAATGCACTTTCTAAATTTTAAAAAAAGTATCTCTAATGGGTTTTTACTTTGGTTATCTTAAAGCTTTTAAGGGAGTTTTAAAATATTTTGAAACAATTTAAATCACGTTATAATGTAGCTTTGACAACATTTCAAAATTAGAATCAGGTTATTATCATTGTTTTAGGTTTGCTGCAGCAGCACAGTGCAAAAACATAATTACTATAAATTACAAAATAAATAAACTGTTAAATATTTTAACATTTGGAAGAGTCATTCTGAGCACTTAAAGAATTTGGCAGCTTTGACTTTCTGAGCCTGTTATGGAAGTTCTTTCTCCTTTTAGTTTTGGCTTCACACAAGTCCTTCCAACCCCCACCCTTGTAGTCATGCAGAGAGTGAGTTAGCTGTGTTCAGCTGGGGGGGGGGGGAAGTTTCTAAAGGAAGTTTGAAACGTCGGTAAACTATGTATGTTTTTATTATTGAGATACAGTGTGGAGCAGACCCCTCTGTCCCCTGCCCCAGCAATCCCCCGATATAATCCCAGCCTAACCATGGGACAATTTACAAGGACCAATTAACAGTACATCTTTGGACTGTGGGAGGAAACCAGAACAGCTGGAAGAAACCCACGTAGTCACGAGGAGAACATACAAACTCCTTACAGGCAGTGAAGGGAATTGAATCCTGCTGACCACTATGCTACATACTGTTGACCACAATACTACATACTTCAGACATTAGCAGGTGCCCTTCGTAGTTACCCCTTTTAAAGGGTTGCAGTTTAAGGGGTGTGGCCTTTCCCAAAGTCAAGACACTTTGATACTTCACTCAACTGATTGAGCAGGAAATTCCATTTTGATCGTGCTGATTTCATACCACACATCTCTGGGCCAACCAGACAGGGATAGCAAGTTCTTTCAACTGCTAACATAAAGGAATATGATCAGTATTTACTCTAGTCTAATGGCCTCATGGTCTGTTGACTAAACAGAGCATTTCAGTCTAGAATTGTCTCCTACATTATGTACAGCATAATGTCAAATAAAGAACGCCTTTGAGGTCCTGGAAAGCTGAAACAAATGCAAGAAAAACTGTAAAATCTCAACAGGTCAGTTTGTTTTTTATAGAGCAAAAGCACCTGAAATCACTGCCAGAAACAAAGGCTCGGAAGGTTTGTGAGTGAACTTTGTTGCAACTTTCCAATGTTCAGTTTGCATAGCCTTCTGGTGACAATGAGGGAGCACCTGGTGTTACCAGAGAATTTCTGCCCACAGGACGGACAGCATATTTCCTCCCTGCAGGACACAGAGTTTCCTCTATAAGCAGGAACCAGATGATCTTATTAAAACCTTAGATCCAGATTATTAAATTAACTGAATTTAAATCCGACAGCTGTTGTGTCTGGACTTGAAAAAAGTTATTGCTCCAAAATCTTTAATTACTAGTTCACTAACTTATTCAATTGCATTACCATTTCCTCAACTCTGATTGATTACAGAGATATCCTGCTCACCAATACTCACATCCCAGCTGTTCTGCATCCCGACTCACATTGCTATGACATCACACAGTCAGTTAACTTACCAGAGAAGGTACAAGCCAGTCAAGCCAAGATCAGAGACTATGAGTGCTCCGACAGCAGGCTTCAACCCAGTCTACTGAGTGCAGACCTTTGATGCAATTTCTATCCCAAGCACCGACTTATGCTCCTTTTTAACATTCTGCTCATTTGCCAAATGCTCCCAGCAAATTTCTACTCCTTTTTAACTGTCAATGGCAATGTTTTATTTACTAGAAGTGCATTTCTTTTTGGTACAAACAACCTTTAAACCTATAATTTAATTCTGAGATTCAGATGTTCCCAGCAAGCCACTCAGAAGTCTATAAAAGGAGCTGCTCCATTCAAAACGAAGCTGAGTATCAATAGATACTCCAGAGCTGAACAGTCTGTATAGTAATTGAAAAATACTTTTAGGGCTAAAATGGTTGTTTCAATTCCTTTGATATTATTTGCTCATTATTAAAATTACAGCAATAATTAATTTCATACATGCAAATTTTTGATCTTATCCCATCATTATTAACCCGACCTGGTCCAGGAAACATTCCCTCCTGCATATTGCACATGTTTAATCCCTAATCTGGTTTTTGTCGGTCTGTTCAGCATACAAGGCTGGGAGCGATTATGAGACAGCCCTCCGTTAAACTGTGCACTGGAAGTCTCATCCTAGAATCTGAATGCTATTTTCCCGAATTACTTGTTCTGGAATGACTCATCACTCACAACAGGTTTCCCTCTCTATTCAAGAGTTGGTGCAACTTTTTTTTCTGACGACTGGCAACATGCTCACCAATAATAAGACTCTCTCTGCTCTTCCCACAGTTATCCTGTTATTACTCTGTTGGGAGTTTTGGGAGTGGTGTGGGGGAGGGTGGTGGTAATCCCTATCTCCACTTCTAAGGCTCTGTCTAATTTGCAATGTGTTTGGGCACTCTGGCATCTTGACACTAACCTGTTTCATCAAAGGATGAGCAAATTGCCCAAATTGCACTGATTGTCAAATTTACACTTTTAATCACCAACCTCATTAGAACTCATTGAAAATCTTGCAGGGGGTGAATGCAGTTCAAGGATGTTTTTTCAAGACCTTTGGTAGAGACATCATCCTTCAAACATATACAAATATTTGAATTGGGATTTGTATCTCAGACCGCTGATGCTGAATGTTATCAGAAAAGCAAATTATCCCCACTGTTTACATTAAACATCAAACAAAGACATTCCTGCACCTTCTACCAAAAGGGGCAGCTCAGCGGTGTAGTGGTTAGCACCACACTTTACAGCACAGGTGACCAGGGTTCAATTCCCACCGCTGCCTGTAAGGAGTTTGTATGTTCTCCCCAAGACTGTACGGGTTTCCTCCCAAAGTCCAGATACAGGTCATTGTAAATTGTCCCATGATTAGGCTAGGATTAAATGGGGATACTGCTGGGTGTTGTGACTCGAGGGGCCCAAAGGAATTATCCCAGTCTGTATCTCAGCACAATAAAATAAAAGGTATCTACCACAATATTTTTCTGTTCCTTGGTCTGTCTCAGAGGAAAGGATTGAACTTTAACCCAATTTCCATCCCTTCCCCCCCCCCCCACCCCCACCATCCCCTGCTTGTCAGACAAGGAGATCTTGGTACCCACTCTCTGCTATGGAATAAACTATAAGAAACAATGCACAGGAAGATAATCCGCTGCAGAGAATAGTGGACTAAGTCCAATATCATCCCTCCCACTATCAGTGGTATCTGCACAATGCTCTACCCTAAAAAGGCAACATCTATCACCAAAGATTCCCCGCATCTGGACCATCCCGTATTCTCACAGCTACTGTTGGATAAGAGGCATAGACGCACCACCAGGATCTAGAACAACTGCACCATCTGGATCTTGAACCAACCGGCATAACCCCAATCACTACCTCAGTATAACAAGACTATAACCATTTTTCAACACAATGGATCCAAATTCTGTTCTTGTTTGTGTAATTTTCTGTGATTTTGTTTGTGTTTTTCTTCTTGTGCATTGTCTATAATGTGAGGTTGCTGCAAGTTAGAGTTTCATGTACCTGTGCATAAGTGTACTTGCTCAACTTTCACTTTAACTTTGACACACAGAGAGCAAAAAGGGCAACAAAGCATATTTAACTTTGCATAAAGGATATGCCAGATCTGAGGATACGAAGCAAAGATAACAATTACAGCACCCAACCCATTGAATAGTGATGTCTATATCCCTCCTCTCTTCCAGAGATGGAAAACATAATTCTGCACCTAATAACATCATTGAAAACTATTCTATATCTCACTTCCAAGTTCATCCAAAATTTTGCAACTAATTTGATAACTTGCTTCATGTTTTAGTTACATATTGCATCTATAATCACTGGTTGTTCCAGCAATTCCACAGTTTTAACATTCTCATCCCTGTTTTCCTGTTTTTAAATGTTTCACTGACTTTTCCCTTCCTTTCTCTACAGTTTCCCTTAGCTGTAATTAACATGCAGGGAACAGTGCACATTAACGCCTTCACCATTGTTTTGAGGGATTTTAACCAGGCCAGTCTGAAAAAGAACCATAAAACAATTACCATCAACAGGTCACTTGCAATACCAGAGGAAACAACACACTGGACCATTGTTACACCACCATCAAGAGTGCCTACCGTGCATTCCATGCCCACACTTCAGGGAGTCTGATCGCCTGGCTGTACTTCTACTCCCTGAGCAGACGGAAGACTGCAGCACCAAGAAGGTGAGGTTGAGGGAAGCATAGGAACGCCTTGAATCGGTGGTCCGGACCATATTCAGGGATTCATCTTCCAATCTGGATGAGAGTGCTGCCATTGTTACCGACTTAATTAAAAACTGCTTGGATGCGTGTGTGCCTCAAAGACTTGCTGTACATTCCCAAACCAAAAGCCATGGATGAACCAGGAGGTATGTCACAATAAAAGCTTCAGAGGGTCATAAATTTAGTCAGCTCCATCTTGGGTTCTAGTCTACAAAGTACCCAGGACATCTTCAGGGAGCGGTGTCTCAGAAAGGCAGTGTCCATTATTAAGGACCTCCAGCGCCCAGGACATGCCCTTTTCTCACTGTTACCATCAGGTAGGAGGTACAGAAGCCTGAAGGCACACACTCAGCGATTCAGGAACAGCTTCTTCCCTTCGGCCATCCGATTCCTAAATGGACATTGAACCCATGGACACTATCTCACTTTTTAAATATGCATTATTTCTGGTATTCGCACAATTTTTAACCTATTCAATATACATATACTGTTATCTATTTATTTATTTTCTTCTAGGTTATGTATTGCATCGAACTGCTGCTGCTAGGTTAACAGATTTCACGTCACATGCCGGTGGTAATAAACCTGATTCTGATTCTTTGATTCTGTACTACCTGAAATTTTGACATTGTGCTAATCCTTACGGTTTGATCACTCTCATATTGCATAGCTCCACCTTAGACAGCTCTGCCATCAATAGTTTGGGCCCCAACTCTGGACCTTAAACCACCTTTCCATCTCTCCATCGTCCTTTGATTTGTTCCTTTTCCAGTGTAAAAACAAGGTCTCAATACTGAGTGTCGAACCCTGATTGCCAATGCCCCTGTTGAGTACCTTAGGATGGGGGACTGAGTACGGGAAGAGATTGTATCAACTATAGAAACATATAGCACAATACAGGCCCTTCGGCCCACAAAGCTGTGCCAAACATATCCCTACCTTAGAAGTACCTAGGCTTTACCCATAGCTACACACGCAAAATGCTGGTGTTGGACTGTGCTGTGGTAATGATCCCCATATTGTGTTGTAGTTGCAACACACACAAAATTCTGGTGGAACACAGCAGGCCAGGCAGCATCTATAGGGAGAAGCACTGTCAACGTTTCGGGCCGAGACACTTCGTCAGGACTAACTGAAAGGAAAGGCACTAAGTATCTCTTAGCCCGAAACGTCGACAGTGCTTCTTCCTATTGATGCTGCCTGGCCTGTTGTGTTCCACCAGCATTTTGTGTGTGTTGTTTGAATTTCCAGCATCTACAGATTTCCTCGTGTTTACCCATAGCTCTCTATTTTTCTAAGCTCCATGTAGCCATCCATGAGTCTCTTAAAAAACCCTATCGTATGAAGGCATATGGTGTATTGGCCTTCATCAATCGTGAAAATGAATTTAGGAGACGAGAGGTAATGTTGCAGCTATATAGGACCCTAGTCAGACCCCACTTGGAGTACTGTGCTCAGTTCTGGTTGCCTCACTACAGGAAGGATGTGAAAGCCATAGAAAGGGTGCAGAGGAGATTTACAAGGATGTTGCCTGGATTGGGGAGCATGCCTTATGAGAATAGGTTGAGCGAACTCGGCCTTTTCTCTTTGGAAGCGATGGAGAATGAGAGGTGACCTGATAGAGGTGTTTAAGATGATGAGAGACGTTGATCGTGCGGATAGTCAGAGGCTTTTTCACAGGGCTGAAATGGCTGCTACAAGAGGACACAGGTTTAAGGTGCTGGGGAGTAAGTGCAGAGGAGATGTCAGGGGTAAGTTTTTTATGCAGAGAGTGGTGAGTGCGTGGAATGGGCTGCTGGCGACAGTGGTGGAGGCAGATATGATAGGGTATTTTAAGAGACTTTTAGATAGGTAAATGGAGTTTAGAAATATAGAGGGCTATGGGTAAGCCTAGTAATTTCTAAGGTAGGGACATGTTCGGCACAACTTTGTGGGCCACTGTATTGGGCTGTAGGTTTTCTATGTTTCTACCTCCCAAGCATCTCAGTGAAACAAACAAAATTCTGACATGGCTCAACAGTCCTGGATGTGGGGAGGATGTTTGCTCTGGCTGGAAATCTCTAAAATCAGCAGTAACAATTCAAGGAAACAGGGCATGGTATTCAGAACTGAAATTAGGAGACATGTCTTTATTCAAAGGATGATAAATTCTGGAAGTCTCTCTACTGTCTGTGTGTGTGTGTGTCAACTCCTGGTGGACTCGGGGCGCCATCATGACAAGCTTTTTGCATCAATCTTTTTGGTGATTGCTCATCGTACGGCGTCTCTTGGGCATCTGAAACCTGACAGAGCCCATCCCTCTCCAGGTTTTTTTTTATCGAGGTCAAGTTGCTAGCCCGACACTCAACCCAGGCACGGATGGAGAGCTGCAAGAGAGCCAGCCGGATTCGAACTCAGGACCTCTCACCCTGAAGTCCAGCGCTGATGCCACTATGTCACCAGCCAGTCCATTACACCACCAGCCGGCTCTCTACTATAGAAGGCGGTAAAGGCAAAGTCACTGCATATATTTAGGAAGGAGATAGATGGAGTACTCTGTATGAGCAAGTGGGAATATGATATTGAGGTAGAAAATCTCATTCAATTCAATTCAAGCTGAATTGTCCTTGAACCATATATGAATACTCATGGCTACAGCCAAGCAAGGCAGCCTTACCAAGAGGTCAAGGTGCAAAGACATGTGACCAACAGTCACTCAAGATCACAATTGCGTAAAATGAGTCAAGAGGCCCAATCCCCCCACCCCTGTGGCGCCATCGCTCAATGCATACAAGTCAACAATCCCATCAGTAAGAATACAAGAAGGTAGAATATGTAAATATATACACATGCACAGTCCAGACCCCCCCAGACCACCGATATCATCTGTCAACTGGCCCTCTAGGCGATACCATGGCTTTGAGGCCCAATCCTCGCCCCAATTCCCAATTCCCGGTAGGCAAATCCATGGTTTTGAGGCTCAGTCCTCATATAGACTGTTAGTAAAAACAGAGCCAGACAAACGTATATGCATATAGTCCAGATCCCTCAGTTCATTTGAAATGTTTAACCATCAGAACTGTGCTTCACTGCCCTTGGTAAAGAGGCTCGATGGCCTCCCCCCGGTGGCTGAAAAGCAGCTGACACCCACAGCCTGAGGCCCGAGTCCATTGCATGCTGCTAAAAAACCTGCAGTCTGGCACGAGAGAGCTTCTGTCGAGGGCGGAAGGAGATGCTTGCAAGAATGACAGCAGAGCAGCAATGAGGTGAGTTTCTAGGGAAAATGAGGAAAGTGCAGGATAGATGCATTCCAAAAACAAAGAAATACTCAAATGGCAAAATAGTACAACTGTGGCTGACAAGGGAAGTCAAAGCAAATGTAAAAGCAAAAGAAAGGGCATACAATAAAGCAAAAATTAGCGGGAAGATAGAGATTTGGAAGCTTTTAAAAATCTACAGAGAGTGACTTAAAGAATCTTTAGGAGGGAAAAGTTGAAATATGAAAGCAAGCTAGCAAACAATATCAAAGTAGATAATAAAAGCTTTTTCAAGTGTGTAAAAAATAAAAGAGAGATGAGAGTGGATATAGGATCATTAGAAAGTGAGGCAGGAGAAATAGTAACAGGGGCCAAGGAAATGGCAGATGAACTAAATGAGTATTTTGCATCAGTCTTCACTGTAGAAGACTGTGACAGTGTGCCAGATGTTGAAGGGTGTGAGGGAAGAGAAGTGAGTACAGTTATTATTACAAGGGAGAAGGTCCTCAAAAAGCTGAAAGACAAGAGTGTAGAAGTCACCCGGACTAGATGAACTGTACCCTAGGATTCTGAAAGAAGTAGTGGTAGAGATTGTGGAGGCATTAAAAGTTAACTTTCAAAAATCATTGGACTCTAGCATGGTGCCAGAGGACTGGAAAATTACAAAGATCACTCCATTCCTTAAGAAAGGATGAAGGGAGCAGAAAGGAAATTATAGACCAGTTAGCCTGATCTCAGTGGTTGTGAAGATATTGAAGTCATTTGTTAAGGATGAGGTGATGGAGTACTTGGTGAAACAGGACAAAATCGGACAAAGTCAGCATGCTTTCCTTCAGGAAAATCCTGCCTGACAAACATGTTGGAATTCTTTGAGGAGACTACATGTAGGATAGCTAAAGGGGATGCAATGGATGTTGTGTATTTGGACTTTCAGAAGGACTTTGACAAGGTGCCACACATGAGGCTGAGAGTTAAGAGCCCATGGTATTACAGGAAAGTTGCTGGCATGGTTAGAGTATTGGTTGATTGGTAGAAGTGGGAATAAAATCATCCGTTTCTGGTTGGCTGCTGGTGACAAGTGGTGTTCCGCAGGGGTTGGTGTAGGGACCATTTTTTTTTTATGCTGTATATCAATGATTAGAATGCTGGAATAGATGGCTTTGTTGCCAATTTTGAAGATTATACAAAGAGTGGTGGAGGGGCAGGTAGTGTTAAGGAAACAGATAGGCTGCGGAAGGACTTAGACATGTTCGGACAATGGGCAAGAGAGTGGCAAATGAAATACAATATTAGAAAATGCATGGTCATGCACTTTGGTAGTTGAAATAAATGTGCGAACTATTTTCTGAACAGGGAGAAAATCCAAAAATCTGAGATGCAAAGGGTCTTGGGAGTCCTTGTGCAAAACTCCCTAATGGTTAACTTGCAGGTAGAGTCGGTGGTGAGGAAGGCAAATGCAATGTTAGCATTCATTTCAAGAGGTCAAGAATACAAGAGCAGGGATGTGATGCTGAGGCTTTATGAGGCACTGGCGAGGCCTCACCTTGAGTATTGTGAACAGTTTTGGGCCCTTCATCTTAGAAAAGATGTGCTGGCATTGGAGAGGGTCCAGAGGAGGTTCACCAGGCTGATTCCAGGAATGAAAGGGTTATCATACGAGGAACGTTTGATAGCTGGAATTTGGAAGGATAGGAAAATCATTGGTCTCTAGCATGGTGCGAGAGGATCTCATTGAAATCTTTTGAATGTTGAAAGGCTTAGACAGAGTAGATGTGGAAAAGATATTTCCCATGGTGGGAGAGTCTAGGGCAAGAGAACACAGCCTCAGGATAGAGGGGCGTCCATTTCAAACAGGGATGCAGAGAAATTTCTTTAGCCAGAGAGTGGTGAATTTGTGGAACTTATTACCACAGGCAGCTGTGGAGGCCGGGTCATTGGGTGTATTTAATGCAGAGCTTAATAGGTTCTTGATTGGACACAGCAGCAAAGGTTTCAGGGAGAAGGCCGGGGAGTGGGGCTGAGGCCAGGATAAAAGGATCAGCCATGATTGGATGCTGAAACAGACTCAATGGGCTAAATGGCCTAATTCTGCTGCTATGTCTTATGGCTTTGTTCCCTCACTCCAGGCGACTGCAAACATGCGATACTATAGCTTCAGACCCAGTCATCTCTGCGATCGAGAACTAGGACCCCTCCACCTGCCCCTGCTCAGCAAATTGAACTTGCAGCATACCAGATGAACAATGTCCACAAGGGTATTATGATCGTAAGAGAAGCGACCATGATGGCCACTCACTATTGGACTGTAAGCCTCCATCAGTTCAGGCAACAGTACATTACACAACTCCTTCATTATCTCCACCAGCAAGCAATTCTACAGTGATTTGAATTCTTAACATGTAGCAGGATCTTGCGCTCATTAGACGCATGTTTAGGTAAAACAATAACACCTTTTGTTGACCCTGTAGAAGCTGCTGCAACCAGTCATGCCACCATTTTGCTGGAAGCCAATTCCCAAAATCTTACAGGTTGTTCAAAACAAAAATACAGTGACAAAATTCAAACTCAATTCCACCAACAACACATGCAGCCAGTGGCAAGGTCTGAACACCATCGCAGACTTCAAAGATGAAAGCAGTGGCACTTCCAACATCGATGCCTCTCTCCCAGATGAGCCAAATCTTTTATACGCTCGATTTGAAGAGCCTCTGAGCAGACGTACAGCTGATGCGACCAACAATTTGGTGATTTCTAAGGACAAAGGACAAAGATTTCTAAGGACAAGGTGTTTCCAACGGGTGGACAGTCACAGGGCTGAGGGACTGGACAGCATCCCAGAGGAGTACCCAGGATGTGTGCAGCACAACTGGCTGGTGTGTTTACAGACATTTTTAATCTCTCTCCCTCCCAGTGTAGAGTGCCCTCCTGCTTCAAAACATCCATCCCTATACCTAAAAAGACCAAGGTAACATGTCTGAACAACTGGTGTCCTGTCGTACTCACCTCAATAATAAGCAAATGCTTTGAGAGGCTGGTCAGGGACTACATCTGCAGCATGCTGCCACCCAAACCGGACCCCCTGCAATTCACCTCAGCCTTCACTCTACCTTGTGCAGCTGGATCCTGAACTTCCTGTCAGATCGCCAGTAGGTGATAAGAGTGGGCTCACTCACCTCTGCCCCTCTGACCCTCAACACAGGTGCCCCTCAGGGCTGTGTACTAAGCCCCCTCCTTTACTCTCTGTATACCCATGACTGTGTCGCCACCCACAGCTCCAATCTGCTAATTAAATTTGCTGACCACACTACACTGATTGGCCTAATTTCAAATAATAATGAGTCAGCCTACAGGCAGCATCAATAAGGAGAAGCATTGTTGACGTTTCGGGCCGAGACCCTTCGTCAGGACTAACTGAAAGGAGAGATACTAAGAGAAATGAAAGTAGTGGGGGGAGGGGGAAATGCGAAATGATAGGAGAAGACTGGAGGGGGTGGGATGAAGCTAAGAGCTGGAAAGGTGATTGGCGAAAATGATACAGAGCTGAAGAAGGGAAAGGATCATGGGACGGGAGGCCTCAGGAGAAAGAAAGCGGGGGAAGCACCAGAGGGAAATGGAGAACAGGCAGAGTGATGGGCAGAGAGAGAGAAAAAAAAAACAACTAAATATGTCAGGGATGGGGTAAGAAGGGGAGGAGGGGCATTAACGGAAGTTAGAGAAGTCAATGTTCATGCCATCAGGTTGGAGGCTACCCAGCCGGTATATAAGGTGTTGTTCCTCCAACCTGAGTGTGGATTCATCTTGACAGTAGAGGAGGCCATGGATCGACATATCAGAATGGGAATGGGACATGAAATTAAAATGTGTGGCCACTGGGAGATGCTGCTTTTTCTGGCAGACCGAGCATAGGTGTTCAGCGAAATGGTCTCCCAGTCTGCGTTGGGTCTCACCAATATATAGAAGGCCACACCGGGAGCACTGGACGCAGCATACCACACCAGCCGACTCACAAGTGAAGTGTCGCCTCACCTGGGGACCTGAATGGTGGTGAGGGAGGAAGTGTAAGGGCAGGTGTAGCACTTGTTCCGCTTACAAGGGTAAGTGCCAGGAGGGAGATCGGTGGGAAGGGATGGGGGGGACGAGTGGACAAGGGAGTCGCGTAGGGAGCGATCCCTGCGGAAAGCAGAAAGGGGGGGAGGGAAAGATGTGCTTGGTAGTGGGATCCAGTTGGAGGTGGCAGAAGTTACGGAAAATTATATGTTGGACCTGGAGGCTGGTGGGGTGGTAGGTAGGGACAAGGGGAACCCTATCCCGAGTGGGATGGTGGGTGGATGGGGTGAGGGCAGGTGTGCGGGAAATGGGAGAGATGCGTTTGAGAGCAGAGTTGATGGTGGAAGAAGGGAAGCCCCTTTGTTTAAAAAAGAAGACATCTCCTTCGTCCTGGAATGAAAAGCCTCATCCTGAGAGCAGATGCGGCGGAGACGGAGGAATTGTGAGAAGGAGATAGCATTTTTACAAGAGACAGGGTGGGAAGAGGAATAGTCCAGGTAGCTGTGAGAGTCTGTAGGTTTATAGTAGATATCAGTAGATCGGCCGTCTCCAGAGATGGAGACAGAAAGATCAAGAAACAGCACATCTGTAGATGTGAACTTTCCACTCCTCAGGACATTTACAAAGACAGGTGTGTAAAAAGGGCCCAAAGGATCACTGGGGACCCGAGTCACCCCAACTGTTCCAGCTGCTACCACCAGGCCATCAGACTGATTAATTCATGCTGACGCAGATGTATTTCTATGTTATTTTGACTATCCTGGTGAACATAATATTTATTATAAATTACTATAAATTGCACATTGCCTGTTTAGACAGAGATGTAGCGTAAAGACTTTTACTCCTCAGGTATATGAATAATGTAAGTAATAAAGTCAATTCAATTCGATTCAGTACAACAGGCTTAGAGCCAAATGAACTGCTCCTGCTTCTATTTTTCTGTTTGTGTACTTCTTCACTAAGGCATAAATGCCGTGTATTTAGTATTTCAGTAATATCTGGGTAATAATGTGAATGTATTGTTTGATTAAGATGTACCAGTTAGTAGGCTAATTGCTCATTTTAAATTGCCCTGTCATTAGGCTGGGGTTAAGTCAAAGGATTCTGGGCAGTGCAGCTCAAAAATGAAATCAAATCAAAACTTGCAGAAACTGCAACAGAGTAAGTCACGTACAAAGAGCATGTCGAACAGACCAACGTTGATGGATCGCACAGGGAAGATAAAAAGAGTTTTTAGAAATCGAGTTGCGGTTTTAAAAAGAGTACTAACTTGCATGCTGTTGCTAAAAAATCTGATAATGATGAGAGTGACACAGGTCTGAGCAGCCTTGATTTTCACATTATGAAAACTAACAATAGACAAGCAACATAGTGTACAGCAGAGATGAAAGGTAAGCTGATTAAATGGACACTAGCTCGGCTGTTTCAGACATTTCACAATATGAGTTTGAGAGGCATTTCAAAGATACTGAACTGAAGCTGCAGGTGTCCAACTAGGAACTTATAATGGTAAAATGTAAAAGAATGGGACTGACATTCATAACAGTGAAATATAACCAACAAGCCACATTGGGCTTCTATAAGGTAAAAGCAGGAGGGCCAGCATAGAGGGGGTGTGATTGGCTGAGATAACTACAACTTGATTGGTTGAAAGAGTACAGCAAACACAAGAATGTCGCCAGGTCTAGAAGACCTGAGTTAAGTGGGAAGATTGAATTGGTCAGGACTTTATTCCTTGGAACATAGAAGACTCAGAGGAGATTTGATAGAGGTATGCAAAATTGTGAAGCTTGCTTACAGATGAAGATAGAAGTCTTCAAAGTGTTTCTCACCATAAACACTCACAAAGGACTTTATCGCTAACATAGACTTATTTTTGGAGTAGCATCTGCATTTGCAATCTGGCAGAAAGCTATGGACCAGGTGCTGCAAGACTGTCCAGGTACTCAGTGTTACCTGGATGACATCATTATTACCAGTAAGGATGACAAGGAGCATTTCCAAAATCTCAAGACAGTGATAACAAAACTTAGAGGATTATGGGCTCACAGCAGGACACATGTGAACTCTTTAAACCAAGTATCACTTATGGCATACGTTGATATGCTCCCCTCATCTGCAGCGATTCACTAAAGACAGAAAAAAGAAGTAGGCACGCATCTCCCAGCTCCATGGTTTTCTTTCAATTAGATTTGTGTTTTGGAGTGAAAAAATATAACAATAACTCCTTTATCATAAAGAAAAATCCTGCAAATGGGAAATGCCTTAAATACTCAACAAGTCAGGCAACAGTTGTGGAAAGAGAAGAAGAATCTGGTTAAAGATCCTGCATCAGAATTGGGAAAAAGAAATAAACTTACATTGAAATTTAATTTTATTTTAAAATATCTCCTTTACTGTTTTAGGCCTTTGACTGCCTCTCTTTCCACAGTTGCTGCCTGACCTGCAGCTTCAGCACATTTTGTTCTTGTTGTCAATTCTTTTGGTTGTGATCCATGCTTGAAGTAATAAGCCACAAAGTCCAGTCTTTGGTGCAGAATGGACTTAGAAAATGCATACGTCTGCCCAAGAAATTAAACACACAGCTTTCAATCATTTTGTCATCCCAGGTTTCTTTGTTTTATGGCTACCTGTAAGGAGATGAATCTCAAAGTATTCATAGTTTGATAATAAAGGTACTTTGAACTTGACTTTGACTTTACAAGATTATAGAAACATAAAAATCCTACAGGCCCTTCAGCCCACAAAGCTGTGCCGAACATGAACTTACTTTAGAAATTACCTCGGGTTACCAGCAGCCCTCTAATTTTCTAAGATCTATGTACCTATCCAGAAGTCTCTTAAAAGACCCTATCGTATCTGCATTCACCTTCATCACCCATGGACCATTCCACACACTCACCACTCTCTGTGTTAAAAAAAATCATCCCTGACATCTCCTCTGTACCTTCTTCCAAGCACCTTAAAACTGTGCCCTCTCGTGTTAGTTATTTCAGCCCTGGGAAAAAGCCTCTGACGATCCACACCATCACTGCCTCTCATCATCTTATACAGGTCACCTCTCATCCTCTGGCGCTTCAAGAAAAGGCCCAGGTCACTCAACCTATTCTCATAAGGCATGCTCCCCAATCCAGGCAACATCCTTGTAGATCTCCTCTGCACCCTTTCTATGGCTTCCACATCCTTCCTGTAGTGAGATGACCAGAACTGAGCACAGTGCTCCAAATGGAGTCTGACCAGGGTCCTATATAGCTGCAACATTACCTCTCAAGTCATGGATTCCCTAAACGGCTGGTATCTTTTTCCCAGGGAACAGTTCACAGGAGATGTGCAGGGGAAGTTTTATCTTACATAGAGAGTGGTGGGTGCCTGGAATGCAACGCCAAGGGAGGTTGTGGGGGCAAATACAATAGAGGCTTTTGAGAGACTCTTAGATAGGTTCATGATTGTGCTGAGAATGGAAGGATATGGAGCAGTGCAGGCAAAGGGATTCGTGTAATTCAGCATCATTAGCTTTATTAGTCTATGAACTGCCTCACTGCTTTTTTATTTTCATGTTTGCACTGCTTAATTTAATATTTATATACTGTAATTCACATTTTTTTCATTGTTGTGTATTGCATTATACTGCTGCCACAAAGACAACAAATTTCACAACCTATGCTGGTGATATTAAACCTGATTCTGATGCAGATCACCATGGGCCAGAGGGTTTGTCCCGCTCAGTGATGTGTTCTATGTTCTGTGATATCAATAAACAGTTGTAGGTGCAGACACAGCATCAAGGCCAGATGTAAAAATGAACACTGCATCTCTAGACACACAATCTCATTAACCTGTAACACAAGCTTCCACCTAACATTGTAAATATTTCCCTGGTAGGACCTGTTCACAAAAGCAGGACAAACACATCTGTTCAATTACCAGCCAATCAGTCTACTCTTATCGTCAGCAAAGCAATGAAAGTAATAATGAATGCTATCGACCACCACCTACTCTCCAATAACCAGGTCACTGACTGCTAGTTTAGGCTTTACCAGGATCATCCAGCTTCAGAGCCCTGTCACAGCCTTGGCCCCAACTCAGACTAACTCCAGAGGTGAGAGTGACTGCCCCAGACTAAATATCATGTTAAGGAGCCCCAGTACAAAAGTGCTGTGGTAGCGTAGTGCTTAGCACAACACTTTACAGCACAAGCAACCCGGGTTCAATTCCCACTGATGCCTATAAGGAGTTTGTAAGTGTTCCCCATGACCGCGTGAGTTTCTTCTGGGCATGACAGTCCAAGGATGTACCAGTTGGTAGGTTAACTGGTCATAATAAATGGTCCCACGATTAGACTAGGATTAAATTGGGGGAACTGCTGGGCAGTGTGGGTCGAAGGGCCGTTGTATCTCAATAAGATAAAATGTTAATAGACCTAAAGTAGAGGTAATTGGAGTCATACATTCAACAAATGAAGATTGTTGGAGGTCAATTATCCCAGTCCCATGATGTAACTAAAAGGAATAACGTGATTGGGTAGAATCAGCAAGGGTTTTTGAAGGGTATGCATTCCATGTTTAATTGATCCACACAGAATGCTGAAGGAGCTCAGTAAGTCAGGCAGCATCTATAAAGGGGAATTGATAGGGATTATTCTCCCATTGTGAAACTGACAGAAACATAATTATGAATGAACTAAACTGAGAGCCAGTCGTCAGGAAATACAGTTTAACTTCCAACTGAGACCTGGTGATGAGTGAAGCCATCACTCTAATTGTTTCACGGTGAAACAATCGGATATACATCGGAGGAAACAATAGATGAATGTTCAAGCTATGTGCACTTTGTTACAGATGTTTCCTGATCAAAACACACTTAGCAACAGACACAAAATGCTGGAGGAACTCAGCAGCATCTTTGGAAATGAATAGTTGATGTTTCAGGCTGAGACCTTTCTTTAAGACTGGAAAGGAAAGAGGAAGAGGCCAGAATAAAAAGGTGGACTGAAGGGGAAAGGATAACTAGAAAATGATGGCTACAGAGCTCTCCTTCACCCAGCTTTTGGAAAATCAGATCACTCTTCGATCCTGCTTTTGCCAACATACAGGCAGAAGCTGAAACAAGAGAGGGCCATAGTTGGAATAGTTCAGTGTTGGTCCGACCAATTGGCCTCCATGCTGCAGGACTGATTCGATGACGTCGACTGGAATGTTTTCCATGTTGAGGATGTCTCCGAGTTCACTGATGGAGTCATATGCTTCATCCAGAAATACATCTATGATGTGGTCCTGAAGAAGTCGGTCAGGGTCAGGGTCAGGGTCAGTCAATGGATCTGGGGTTGAGAGGATAAACAGCTTTAAGTTCCTCAGCATCCACATCACTGAGGACCTCAAATGGTCTGTACACACCGTCTGTGTGATGAAAAAGGCCTAACGGCGCCTCTTTTACCTCAGACAGTTGAAGTTTGGTATGGCCCCCAAACCCTGAGAACTTTCTACAGGGCACAATTGAGAGCATCCTGACAGGCTGCATCACTGGGAACTGCATCTCCCTCGATTGCAGGACTCTGCAAAGAGTGGTGTGGACAACCCAGCAGATCAGTACATGTGAACTTCCCATTATTCAGGACACTTACAAAGATAGGTGTGACCAAAGGACTCAAAGGATTATTGGAGACTCAAGTCACCCCAGCCAGAATCTGTTCCAGCTGCTACCATCCAAGAAATGGTACCAAAGCACAAGAGCCAGGACCAACAGGCTCTGGGACAGCTTCTTCCACCAGGTCATCAGACTGATGAACTCATGCTGATTTGAGTGTATTTTTATGTTACAATGAGTGTTTTATTTATTATAAATTACTATAATTGCATATTGCACTTTTAGACAGAGATGTAACATAAAGATTTTTCCTCCTCATGTATGGTGAAAGAAGTAAGAAATAAAATAAAGTTAATTCAATTTTCAGTGACAGGTGAAGCCAGGTGGGTGGGAAAGGTAAAGGGCTGGAGAAGAGAGGGGAGTGGACCATGGGAGAAAGGGAAGAAGGAGGAGCTGGTGAGCAGAAGAGTTAAGAAAGCAGGGTGGGAAATGGAAGAAGAGGGAAAGGGGAGGGATATAAAAATTACTGGAAAGAGAAATCGATGTTCATGTCATCAAGTTGGAAGCTACCTAGACAGAATATAAGGTGTTTTTCCTTCACCCTGAGAGTGACCTTATCGTGGCCAAAGAGGAGGCAATGGACCAATATGTTGGAACAAGAATGGGGATAGGAATTAAAATGGTTGGCAACTGGGAAATTCCGCTTTTGGCAGATGGAGTGGAGGTGCTCAACACAGTGGTCTCTAATTTACACTGGGTTTCACCAAGGTAGAGGAAGCTACATCAGAAGCACTGGATATCATAGAAGATCCCAACAGATTTGCAGGTGAAGAGTTGCCTCACCTGGAAAGACTGCTTGGGGCCTTAAATGGAAGTAAAATAAGAGAGGAACGGGCAAGTATTGAAAGGTGTATTTCTGTTACTTGATGCGTAGTTTAGGAGAGATTAACTGCAGGGGTTGTGGTTGGGACCGCATCTTTTATAAGGCCTCACCTTGAGTACTGTGAACCATTTTGGGCACAAAAAGATGTGTTGGCATTGGAGAGAGTCCAGAGGCGTTTCACAAGGATGATTCCGGGAATGAAAGGGTTATCAAACGAGGAACTTACAAACGTAGAAGGATGAGGGGGATTTCATTAAACATTTTGAATGTTGAAAGGCCTAGACAGAGTAGATGTGCAAAGGATACTTCCCATGGTGGGGGACTCTAGGTCAAGAGGGCACAGCCTCAGGATAGAGGGACGTCCATATAAAACAGAGATGCAGAGAAATTTCTTAGCCAGAGGGAGGTGAATTTGTGGAATTTGTTACCGCAGGCAGCTGTGGAGGCCAAGTCATTGGGTGTATTTTAGGCAGAGATAGATAGGGTCTTGATTGGTCATGGCATCAGAGGAAGAAAGCCGGGGAATGGGGTTGAGGAGGGGAGAAAGGATCAGCCATGATTCTCGATGGGCCCAATGGTCTATTCTACTCTTCTGTCTTACATTCTAGGTGTACGACTTTTGGAACAAACATTTTGGGCCAAGATCCTTCCAAGTCAGAGGGTGGGGAATCTGTGGAATTCATTGCCAAGTCATTGGATATATTTAAGACAAAAGTTAATAGGTTCTTGATTAACCAGGGTGTCAAAGGTTGTGGGGAGAAGGCAGGAAATTGGGATCGAGAGGGATGATAAATCAGCCATGATGAAATGGCGGAGAAGACTAGATGAGCTGATTGTCTAATACTGTTCCTACGTCTTTAAGTGTCTCAGTCCAAAATGTCAATTCTTTATTCCTTTCCATTGATGCTGCCTGACATTCTGAGTTCTTCTAGCATTTTGTGTGTGTGCCTCTAGATTTCCAGTCCCTGCAGAATCCCTTATGCTTTGGAACAGACATCGGTATTGAATATTCTGCTCATTGGAATGTGCTGCCATTGTAAATATGTAATTCAGTAATTTTACCTGAATATATTTCAAATGTTAAAGTTAAGTAGGTGATGATAGCAATTGAAACTGTTCATTGTGTTGAAGTATAAAACATTTTGTCAGGATTCTCCTGGACAGCCTCTCTCTCCCCTGCTGGTTCGCCGTGTGAATAGAGATTTTTATCTTTCCGAGTTCCAGCTACAGCGTGGCTCAGTTTTAGACAGTCACAACAGTAATTATCTCACTCCATAGAAAACTGGCTTTTTCCCTCCATAGATACCGGCTGACTTGCTGAGTTCCTCCAACATTTTGTGCGTGTTTCTCACAATTTCCAGTATCTGCAGAATCTCTTGGGTCTTGGTTGATTCACTGGTGTTCTTTGAAGGTATAACTTTGAATAGATAAACGGGGGAAACACGACCCAGACTGAGGCCGCAAAGTTTGAATAAATCTCTTTTGCAACTGCAGCTCACTGACTCCGTGCCGTTATTTCAGCGCTGCGTGTACCACACCTCTACAGTGTAACTTTGAATAGATAAACAGGGAGATGGGGGAAACTTGGGAGGACAGTGCGTTTTGGTTTTCAGGAAGTTTTTAATAATGTTCCACACAGAAGGTCCGTCTACATGGAACAAGAATAATACGCTGACGTGGATTGAGAATTAATCATTGGACAGAAAGCAAAAAGTGGGATTAAATAATCATTCTCAGGCTGGTAGGCTTCACCAGGGGTGGTAAAGGACCAGTTCCTGGGCTCCTGCTATTGACGAAGTATATCAAGTATTTAGCTGAAGGGACCCTATTTGCTAAAGACACCAACTAGGTGGGATTGTCAGAAGGGAAGGGAGATAGGGACAAGCTGAGCGAGTGGGTAAAGGCATGGCAGATGGAATCTAATTTCGTATTTCCAGTTTCAGATTCAGATTTATTTATCACATGTACTTGGAAACATACAGTGAAATGCATCGTTTATGTTATCAGCCAGCTAGCACTCAAGGACGTGCTGGGGGCAGCAGCAAGTGTGGCCACACTTTCCAGCACCAACATAGCATGCTCACCATATTCAGCAGAACAGCACAAACAAGTCCCTTCCCCACCCTCCCACCCACACGGCCTCCAGGACTCCAGGCCTTGGCCCTGGACTCAGCCTCTACCTTCAAACTCGCCGATTTTGCTCTTCCACCTTTGAGTTCTGTACCTCTGGACTTTCACCTTCTGCTATGCCCTCCAGATTTCACTGAACAGATCCCTGGATCTGATGATAATGGGCCAGACCTACAGGCTTCGCCAAACGGTAGTTTAATATTCGGGCTTTGACTTCCTGACTTGCATGGAGCTCTGACCCAGGTGACATGAGATTTCACCCACCCTCATGACTCCTGCCTGGTCAGACCACTGACTCGGGACTCACCAACCCGGTGAGCCATGGCCTGCTGACCTGACTTTCGGGATTGCTGACCTGCAACCACCAGTCCGTGCAGACCGCTACCTGTTCCTGACTCTTCATTTTCTCTCATCCCTGTTCTTAAACCCTAATCCCCTGCACTGTCCCCAAACCATCCCTACAAATTGTAAAAAATTGCCTGAACCATGACATTGATGGGCATTGCAGCTTGGCAGTTTGACCCACACACTATCTCCTACCCTTTCTCTTCATTTATTGTCCCTGGCCTCTAACTCTCGCTCATCTCTGTCCCAAAGCCCTAATTATACCCCTGCCTCCCAACACTGCCCCCAAAACCATTCCTATTCACCTAAAAAACATGGTAACAATGACTATCGCAGTATTTTTTCAATGGAGAGTGCATGTAGGTCACTGTGCCAGGAGCAGTTGGGAACACAAATGATGTGTTGGCCTTAATTAAATGAGGTTCGAGTACAGGAACAAAGATATCTTACTGCAATGGATGAACCTACATAAGGAATACTTTGTCCAGTTTAAGTCTCCTTACCATGAAAAAGTTGCATTAGGGGAATACAAGCAAGATTCATTGTCTTGCTTCCAAGGATTCCTGGGATGTTAAGTTAGCCATATGAGGACAATCTGGACGTGTATGATTAGAGTTCTGGAGAATAAGCCTAGGTCTGATTAGTTTGACAAGGTAGGTGAAAGGAGCGTTTTTCCCCTGGCTGGAAACTCACAACCAGGTGACTCAACAGTGGGGCATCATGTAAAACTGAGATGATCAGAAACCTCTAAACCTCTAAACCAACTCTTTGTAGTTCTCTAGGTTGAGAGTTGTGGTTGTGGAAGCTCAATCACTGTTTCATTCAAAGAGATTGATAGATTTCTGGAAGTGAAGATATGGGGATATTGCAAGAAAACAGCTTTCAGATTATAAGACCACGACATAGGAGCAGAATTAATCCATTCAGCCCATCAAGTACGTTCTACCACTTAATCATGGCTGATCCATCATCTCTCTTGACCTCATTCTTATGCCTTCTCCCCATTACCTTTAAACCCCAATTAATCATGAATCTATCAACCTCCACCTTAGATATACCCAATGACTTGATCTGCACAGCCATCTGTGGCAACAAAATTCTGCAATTCAATACCGTCTGGCTTAAGAAATTGTTGAAGATTGATAGAATAGATTCGAACAGCCAAATAGTCTTTTCCTATTTCTTACGTTTTTACGTCAATGTTCTCGGCCCAAATATCTTCAGCATCATCAAGAACCTTCCTTCCACCTCAAGATGAGGTGGAGAAGAGAGTAGCCTAAGATGACCTCCCAGTCTAATACCATTTTCTTGTATTGAGTCCACAAGCTTCTAAACCTTTCCCATCCATCTGCCCATCCAACAGTCCTTTAAAAGTTGTTATTCTTTTAAAAGCTAATTTAGAAGAGACTCTCAAGGAGGGGGGGGAGCATGTAGGAAGGAGGGGTTATGTTAGCCCCCTGAGGGAATGGGATTGGGCCCGTGGAACTTAAGAGTTTAGCAGGGGGACCAAAAATAAAAAGTGCTTATCGTGAAGAGAAGAGGGAGAGTGTATGCCTAGATTGGAGGGGTAAGCAAGAGTATAATATGTGTGTGGGAACAGGGTGTCTGTGTCTGTGCTTTTGTGTATATTCGTGGAGCACATGTACCTGTGTGCATGAATGGTGTATATGTCCCTGCATCTGCATATTTGAAATTCATTCAGTGGAGCCTGAACTTCTAATCATCTTGGACCTTTGGCTTCTTCACTATTGGACCAGATCCTCACTCCGTCAAGCCTGTGAGGAACATGGTTTACAATAACCATCCCAACTTAAAACTCACACACACACACACACACACACACACACACACACACACACACACACACACACACACACACACACACACACACACACACACACACACACACACACACACACACACACACACACACACACACCCCTTCCTGCCTTATTTAACGACCACAGAATTTAAGATGACTTTTGCTATTGAGCATTGTCACAAATATTGAATGGAAAAAATTATTGACATTTGATCAGACACTATTGAATAAAAGAAACACTGTTTCTGCTTCACCATTCTGTTTTCTTTCATCCTGTCTATTTTTAGTGGTGTAATCTAGTTCACCTTTTACACAGTGCTCTGATCACTCTGCTTTAATGACTGACAAGTGAAGTCAAAGAACATGTTAATCTGCACATTCCTGCCTGCTCCCTCACAGTGGGATCCCAGCTCAGGCAGTTTCAAAGGTGTCAGATCCTTAAACAGGAATACAGAGCAGCTGAAATCCCCCTGAAACATTTCAAAACACAACCTGATTAAAGCCAAGCTGCTTCCACTCCACTACATCCTGCTTTTAAACAAAATCTAAGCTTTGATTACAGAACACCCTCTGCAGCATTCAATAATCACATTTTTTATAATGTAAAATGCACAGGAATATCTTTTCAGTCAAGATTCTCTGTGACTTTGCAAGGTAAAATCAAATAATATTGAAAGGGAAGGGGAATGAGGGTACTCAGGAACTCTGATTGGTTGTTTCATCCCTATGCAAAATAACTTGTTTACTATTCAGAATCAGGTTTATTATCACTGACATATGCCATGCAATTTGTTGTTTGGTGGCAGCCGTAGACACAGAGCTAGATTGAACTGAGCTGAGCTGAACTGAACATGCCTGGACTCTTTCAATTTTCTGTTTTATGTGTTTCTTGCCCGTTATTGTTTTAGTTACCGTTTCTGCGATTTGATTTTTTCATGTCAGGGGTGGGTTTGATGTATTTCTTTGAATGGGTTCCAGAGTTTTCTTTGATTTGTGACTGTGGGAAGATGCATCTAATTAATACATACTTTGATAATAAATGTACTTTGAATCTTTGAATTGTAAAAACAGTACAATGCAAGACATGAACATTACAATAAGTGACAATAAGAAATAAAATAAATAAATATTGCAAAAAAAAAGGTAGTGTCCATGGACCATGAATCTGACGATGGAGGGGAAGAAACTGTTTCTGAAGCATGAATGTGGGTCTTTGGACTCCTGTACCTCCTCCCTGAAGGTAAGAGAGAGAAGGGCGCATGTTCCAGATGGTCAGGGACTTCGGTTAATGACGCAAGATTCAGAAACAGATTCAAATTGTTTAATGCCATTTCCAGTACACAAGTGTAAAGGAGAGCAAAATAATTGTTATTCCACATCCGACACAGAACAAAAAACACAATAAGATAAAGAACACAATAAGATTGTTTATATACATGGACTGATTGTATGTAGCTTATATACATTGATTGATTGTATATACATAAAGTGATGCTAGGTACAGGAGTGCCTGAACATAAGCTGACTGAGCAGAAATAATAAAGGAGAGCTGGTAGAGTGGGTTACTCTGTAGAGGTGTTGGGGGAAGTAACTGTTTTTGAGCCTGGTGGTCCCGGTGTACCCTTCTTCCCAGTGGGAGTGGGACAAACAGTCTACAAGCAGTAACACACACACACAAAACGCTGGAGGGACTCAGCAGGCCAGGCAGCATCTATGGGAAAAGGTACAGTCGATGTTTCGGGCTGAAAACCTTTGGTTGGACTGAAAAAAAGTGCTGAAGAGGAGATTTAAAAGGTTGGAGGAGGGAAGAGAGAACCACGAGGTGATAGGTGAAATTTGGACAGGGAGGGATGCTGTAAAGAGCTGGTAAGACGATTGGTGACAGGCCATGGAAGAAAGAAAATGTGGGAGGGGGAGGAGCACCAGAGGGAGGAGATGGCCAGGCAAGGAGATAAAGTGAGGAAGGGGAAAGGGGGATGGGAAATGGTGAAGGGGGATGGGAGGCATTACCAAAAGTTTGAGAAATCAATGTTCTTGCCATCATGCTATCAGGTTGGAGGCTACTCAAACGGAATATAAGGTGTTGTTCCTCCATCCTAAGTGTGGCCCATCACAACAGTAGAGGAGACCATGGATGGACATATCGGAATGGGAATGGGAAGTGGAATTAAAAAGGGTAGTCACTGGGAGATCCCTCTTTTTCTGGTGGATGGTGTGTAGATGCTCGGATTTCCAGCATCTTGATGGTAGTCCATGAGCAGGGTGGGTGGGATGCTCCATATAGTGGGCACCAGGATAGGGAAGTGGTTAGCATTATGCTATTACAGCCCACAGCACTCTGGAGCTAGGAGTTCCGTTCCACACTGCCTATAAGGAGCTTCTCCCATGAGCAAACGGGTTACCTCCAGGTGCTCTGGTTTCCTCCCACAGTCCAAAGATGTACCAGTTAGTAGGTTAGTTGGTCATTGAAAATTGCCTGTGATTAGGCTAGGGTTAAATCGATGGATTGCTGGCTGGTGTGGCTCATTGGGCTGGAAGGGCCTGTTCTGCCTTGTATCTCGAAATGAACAAATGAATATAGTTGGCCTTTTTCCAACACCTTTCTGTATGTTTGTTGATGATGTGTTGGGCAGTTTTAGAGCCTGCTGATGTGCAGTTTCCGTACCATGCAGTGATGCAGCAGGTTAGGATGTTCCCTACTGCGTAGATGTAGAGGCAGTATAGATGTGCACAGCCCAGCTCTCTTCAATCCTCAGAAAGTAGAGGCATTGGTGATCTTCCTTGATTATGTGTCCTGTGACCATGAGCAGTTGAATGAGATGTGCACTCCTTGGAGTCTGAAGCTGTGTCACTGATGTAAAGAGGGGTGTGAGTTCTCGAAAAGTCTCCTTTGTCTTGTTGGCATGGAGGAAGAGGTTATTTGCTTGGAACAGGGCCTCGAGCTCTTCCACCTCCTCGGTGTAGGACACCTCATCGTTGTTGGTGATGAGCCCCACCACTGTCACGTCATCAGTGAACTTGACAACGTGATTACTTGGGTGTTTAGCCGTGCAGTCACGTGTGAACAGAATGTGCAGCATGAACTCTGCACACAACCCTCATGTTGATGGTGATGAGGAGGGAGGAGTGGTTGTGCATCCTGACTCTCGGGGGTCTGCGGGTTAGGCACAGTATTTAAATCAATGAATAGGAGTTTGTTCACCAAGGTCCAAGGACAACGTTGAATGCCGAAATGAAATCCAGAAACAGCATTCCAATATAAGTGTCCTTGTTTGGGTCAGGTGCGCGACAGATGCTATGGATCTACTGTAGAGTGGTTCTGTCTGTGTGCATATTGATGGGTGTCCAGTGTGGCAGGAATGCAGTTTTTGACATGCACTATTACCAGTCATTCAAACCCCTTCATGATGATTGGTGTCGGTGCCACTGGACAGTTGTTGCTTAGTTCTGAAGGTGTTGAGTTCCTTGGTGCAGGGATGATGGCAATGGATTTGAAGCATAAAGAGACAGCAGCCCGGTTGATTGAAGTGTTGAAGATGTCCATGAAGATGTTAGTGACACATTCCCTGAGTACTCAGTCTGGGATGTTGTCTGGCCCAACAGCCTCTGACTCTCTGCAGAGTCCTTCTCATGTCTACTGCTGTTACAGACAGTGGCTGCATGCCTGGACGGGGGTAGCTTTTGTGACTGGCATTGTGTTACATGCCTCAAGGTTGTTTAGAGCTTCAGGGAAGAGAGGTATCTGCTACAGTCAACACTGGTTTCCTTGTGTAGTCCGTAATGACCTTGATGCCCAGCCACATATGCCAGGTATTCCTGATTTTGCTGCATAGGCAGTCTTTGCCTTCTTAATGCCCAAAATAAGGGCATCATGACTGCTCTGAGAGCTATTCTGTCTCCAGACTTGAAGGCAGTGCCCCAGGCTTTTAGTAAGGAGTGCATTCAGCCAGGGCTTCTGGTTGGGCTATGAGATGACCTGTACTTGAGGTACTGTTGTCATCCGCACACCTACATTGACAATGAGACATATTCCTCAGGCTCTATGCCTTCTCCATCTGCCAGGAGATGCTTAAGAAAGCTGCCATAAATGGAGAAGACACAGACTCTGAGGAAAAAGCATCAGCTGTCACCAGCTACATTTATAAGTGTTTGGACAACTTCAGAATGGTCATCTCATGCCCAACCAGAAACCCTGGCTGAATGAAGAGGTTCAAAACAGACCTGAAGCATCGAGACTGCCTCATTAGGCCATGCAGTGATGACTGTCTGAACTGGTTTCTTCTTTTTCAGCAGCAGTCAGTACGCTGGGATTAACAGTATGGAGTTGTGGTCAGAAAGGCCAAGATGAGGCCGTGGGATGTCATTGTATGTACCACGTCTGTTTGTATAAACATGGTCCAGTCTGTTTGTTCCCCTAGTGGCCATGGTGACGTGTTGGTGGAATCTGGGTTAAATGTTGTGTAAATTAACCTGATTAAAGTTTCCTGCAATTATGAAGCAACCGTCGGAATGCTTGTGTTGTCGAGACTGTAAAGCTCTCCCAGTGCACCCTTGTCGTTGGTGCTCAGGGCACAACAGTAAACTTCCCTGAGCAAGTAATGTGGCTGGCTTTTAACTGTAAGGTGTTTAATTGGCACAGAGCAATGACTGCAAAATACGGTTGAGTTTGTGCACCAACCTTTGTTAATATCGAGTCCAATTCCTTTGGATTTCCATGACAGGGAGTTCCTATTCCCGGACATCCTGTCAGTTGGAAACACCGAGTTGTTGTTTAACCACGTTTCAGTGAAAACCAGAATGCAGCAGTTTCTCATCTCTCTCTCTGCATTCATTCTCAGTCTCAGTGAGTACATTTTATTTTCTAGCAAGCGGATGTTGGCAAGGAAAAGTGATGGAACCGCCGGCTGGGATGGTCTGGTTAGCTCTCAGCCTGGATAATGCCCCGGCTCATTTGCTCTGTTTTTGTTTCCTCTCATACTGTCTGTATCTGCCGTTCCCTCAGCTGAGACGCCTTGGCCAGTTCGCTGCAGCGGGGTCTGGTCTCCGGAGAACCCCCAGTCTACTCAGCATCGTTATTAACTCTGCTGCCAGTGGATTAAAAATAATTTGTCTAGGGGTTCAGTGGTGCTGTATTTGCAGAGCCTCGCTTGACTGACATCTCCGACTAGAAGCTTTGAAACACTATCTAAGCATTGGAACTAACACTATTAGTGGAAGCTGGAGAAGCTGTTGCATCTCTGTGCACTGCCAGTTTAAAACCAGTTTAATGAATGCAATTGTTGATGCTCTTTATTCAAAGTGACAGTGCAATAATTCTTGTTTATTCAACAAGGCTAAATAGCCAAATAACTCATAGGTGCCCAAATAGGTGGGCCATGTTTGAATCAAGGAAGACTGTGGAACACGTAGTTCTCAGTACTTCTGTGTACATCACATACAGTGGCCACTGTCGAAACTCAGTGGTGTCAGATGACGTGTGGCACCCGTCTGACACCATCTGCAGAAGAATCTACCGGGAGCCCAGTCTGAGCAGGGTCACCACTGTTGTCAGAAACACCACACTTTGCCCACTGAGATAGCTTCCTTAACTTCCTAATGTCACACAACTCACAACCAGCATCCCATTCATACCCTCTACCAACTCATTTCCCCTCAGCGTTCACAGGGAGCCTTTATCTGCTTCACCACCATTCAGCCCATCTACTCTCCTCCAACCCACCACTTCCTAGACATCTTTCCATGATCATCAGCTAAACCCTCTAATTATTGACTCAGTTCTTACCCACTTACTCTCCCTAATCGCATTTTCAAACCTCAGATCACCGTCTGACTCCCACAGGTTCTTTTCCCCTTCCAGTCTCTCCCCTCTGCTACTTGTTCCCCAGCCCCTCCACGTGCTAACTGGCTACTGTGGGTTATTTGGCTACTGTGAATTGCCACCAGTCTACAGGTGAGTGATAGAATCAGGCAGAGGTGGTGGTTAAACCCATGGAGAAATTAAATCAGTTAGCATATTTGTGTAAATGAGTTGACAAAGAAATGTTAGGATGAAGAATCTGTTTCCATGATCTACCTCTCCAGGACTCTAAAACTCAATCCTTCTGCAAGGGTAGGAGTTTGTCAAAATGTCCATCCTGCCCAAGACATCTTCAGGGAGCGGTGTCTCAGGAAGGCAGCGCCCATTATTAAGGACGCCCAGCACCCAGGGCTGCCCTTTTCTCACTGTTACCTTCAGGTAGGAGGTACAGAAGCCTGAAGGCACACACTCAGCGATGTTTTTGCACGTTTTTGAAACTATTCACTGCACGTAATTGATTTACTTCTTTATTTTTAAAAAAATATTTATTATTATTATTTTTATATTTTTTTTCTTTTTCTCTGCTAGATTATGTATTGCATTGAACTGCTGCTGCTAAGTTAACAAATTTCACGTCATATGCAGTGATAATAAACCTGATTCTGGTTCATTATCCTGGGCAGTGTGTGCAGGGGACTGCTGGAGCTTTCTTGACAAGAGGAAGCTTCACTTCAGCATACTAGACCATGAGCGACTGCAGGTCAAACCTGATCCATATTTGGTATTTGACACTGAAATTTGGAATGTCCCTTATGTAACTGCAAAGTCCTGGATTCTTGCCATCTTGCAATCAGTGCAAACCTGTTTACTCAGCAGATAACTGTTACTGTAGATGTGCAGAACTCTTCATTTGAGAGGCTAACTAGAGGTACAGTACAAGCTGTCATACAGTCATAGAGTCAGCCCAACTCCTCCGTGCTGACCATGGTGTCCACTAAGTTCATGTATTTGACCCATATTGTATTAAATCGTTCCTATTTGTGTAAACATCCCAATGTTGTTCCTGTATGTGTCACAACCATTTTCTCTTACAGCTCATACTATACACACCAGCCTCAATAATGAAAATGCCCCTTAGGTTCCTTTTAAATCCTTCTCCTCTCACCTTAAATCTGAGTCGTTGAACCATAGAACATTACAGCACAGAAACAGGCCTTTTGGCTCTTCTTGGCTGCGCTGAATCATTTTTCTGCCTAGCTCCACTGACCTGCACCTGTACCAGATCCTCCATACACCTCTCATCCATATACCTATCCAAGTTTTTCTTAAATGTTAAAAGTGAGCCCACATTTACCACTTCATCTGGCAGCTCATTCCACACTCCCACCACTCTCTGTGTGAAGAAACTCCCCCCAATGTTCCCTTTAAACTTTTCCCCCTTAACCCTTAACCCATATCCTCTGGGTTTTTTCTCCCCTAGCTTCAGTGGAAAAAGCCTGCCTGCATTCACTCTATCTATACCCATCATAATTTTATACACCTCTATCAAATCTCCCCTCATTCTTCTACGCTCGAGGGAATAAAGTCCTAACCTATTCAACCTTTCTCTGTAACTCAGTTTCTCAAGTCCCGGCAACATCCTTGTAAACCATCTCTGCACACTCTTTCAACCGTACAAATATCCTTCCTGTAATTTGGTGACCAAAACAGCACATATTACTCCAAGTTCGGCCTCACCAATGCCTTATACAATTTCACCATAACATTCCAACTCTTATACTCAATACTTTGATTTATAATGGCCAATGTACCAAAAGATCTCTTTACTACCCTATCTGCCTGTGACGCCACTTTTAGGGAATTTTGTATCTGAATTTTTCTGTGGGAAGGGGAACAAAAAACTAACGTGTATTCACCCGTCTGTACTTGTGTATTTAATTCTTCAATTATATATGAGTGATCTTGAGTATATATTGTTTGATTAAGAATTCTTGTTTGCTAATAATTAATTACAGGTTATATCAAAAATATGTTAATTGCATATGTCATTACACTACCAGGTCATACGTACATAAATTATCTTACTTATCTTATAGTGATAATTTTTCAAAACTCCTTAGATTCTGGATTAGTTCCTGAGGATTGGAGGGTGGCTAACGTAACCCCACTTTTTAAAAAAGGAGGGAGAGAAAAACCGGGGAATTATAGACCAGTTAGTCTGACATTGGTGGTGGGGAAAATGCTAGAGTTGGTTATCAAAGATGTGATAACAGCACATTTGGAATGAGGTGAAATCATTGGACAAAGTCAGCATGGATTTGTGAAAGGAAAATCATGTCTGACGAATTTTATAGAATTTTTTGAAGATGTAACTAGTAGAGTGGATAGGGGAGAGCCAGTAGGTGTGGTATATTTAGATTTCAAAAGGCTTTTGACAAGGTCCCACACGGGAGATTAGTGTGCAAACTTAAAGCACATGGTATTGGGGGTATGGTATTGATGTGGATAGAGAATTGGTTGGCAGACAGGAAGTAAAGAGTGGGAGTAAACGGGACCTTTTCAGAATGGCAGGCAGTGACTTGTGGGGTACCGCAAGCCTCAGTGCTGGGACCCCAGTTGTTTACAATATATATTAATGATTTAGAAGAGGGAATTAAATGCAGCATCTCCAAGTTTGTGGATGACACGAAGCTGGGCGGCGGTGTTAGCTGTGAGGAAGACACTAAGAGGATGCAGGGTGACTTGGATAGGTTAGGTGAGTGGGCAAATTCATGGCAGATGCAATTTAATGTGGATAAATGTGAGGTTATCCACTTTGGTTGCAAGAACAGGAAAACAGATTATTATCTGAATGGTGGCCGATTAGGAAACGGGGAGGTGCAACGAGACCTGGGTGTCATTGTACACCAGTCATTGAAGGTGGGCATGCGGGTACAGCAGGCAGTGAAAAAGGCAAATGGTATGTTGGCATTCATAGCAAAAGGATTTGAATACAGGAGCAGGGAGGTTCTACTGCAGTTGTACAAGGCCTTGGTGAGACCGCACCTAGAATATTGTGTACAGTTTTGGTCCCCTAATCTGAGGAAAGACATTCTTGCCATAGAGGGAGTACAGAGAAGGTTCACCAGATTGATTCCTGGGATGGCAGGACTTTCATATGAAGAGAGACCGAATCGACTAGGTTTAGACTCACTGGAATTTAGAAGATTGGGGGGGGGGGGATCTTATTGAAACGTATAAAATTCTAAAGGGATTGGACAGGCTAGATGCAGGAAGATTGTTTCTGATGTTGGGGAAGTCCAGAACAAGGGGTCACAGTTTAAGGATAAAGGGGAAGCCTTTTAGGACTGAGATGAGGAAAAACTTCTTCACACAGAGAGTGGTGAATCTGTGGAATTCTCTGCCACAGGAAACAGTTGAGGCCGGTTCATTGGCTATATTTAAGAGGCAGTTAGATATGGCCCTTGTGGCTAAAGGGATCAGGGGGTATGGAGAGAAAGCAGGTACAGGGTTCTGAGTTGGTTGATCAGCCATGATCATACTGAATGGCGGTGCAGGCTCGAAGGGCCGAATGGCCTAATCCTGCACCTATTTTCTATGTTTCTATGTTTTCTACTATTTCTTATATTGCTCTCTTTATGATCTGATATCTCCTTTCGGTTTCCTCGTCCACGACTTCATCTGATGAATCCTCTGTGCTCGTGTCTTTGTTGACTCCTTTCTTTCTGGTCTTCCGTTCATCCAGCCGGGCTTTGGTCTTTGAACGCACTTTTCCAAACAGCTTTTTGTCTCTCACTTGAAACACGCAGAGTAGATTCCCAAAATGAATGCTGAACTCCCAAGCTGAACGCTTGCAACTTTCCTGAAGTTTCCTGAACTCTCTCCCAACTTAAAACCAAGCCACATTTCACAAGTAATTGTCTGATTAACGTATCAGAAACTTTCTTAGATATGTTGCCAGCAAAAACGGTGGTAGTCAGACCACTGTTTTCATCACCACTGTGATTCCTCCGAGCAGCATGGTCCTTCCTTGGTTTAAAATGCTTTCGAACCAGAGACACAGGGGTTGGAGCCAGTACATGTTTATTCTCAGTTGGGAAATGATTCATGGTGACCAGCATGGAGACAGTTGTGGCATCATCCAGTACCATTCCGGATTTGCTTTCAGTTGGTGCATCGCAGGGGATGTGGCATGCAATTGGTGGATGGATCTCCAATCAAGTTGTAGTTGTTTCAGCCAATCACATCCCCACAATGTTGCCCCTCCTGTTTTTACCATGTACAAGCTCAATGTGAGTTGTTGGTTGGTGTATTTCACTGTTATGAAGGTTATTCTTACAGGAGTTATCTTCTCTCCTGTTTAAGTTTGTGGTTGATATCTGCAGGCTTCAGTTTGGTGAAATGACATTCAAACTCATTTTGTGGAATGACTGAAACTGCAGAACCAGTGTCCAATTCCATTTCAATTAATCTGCTGTTTACTTCTGGTGTAAATCATATTGCTTGTACTGTAAATTTCAACTGTACCCAGTCCTGTTTCACTCTCATCAGTATCAGACTATTCATCAGCAGCATGCAGATTAATGCTCTTTTTGAAACTGCAACTTGACTTTATATATTTTCCTCATGGTGCAGTCCATTTATTTCTGTCTGCTCAACTTGCTCTTAGTATGTGTCCTACTTTGTTGCATTTTCTGCAAGATTTACCTTTAAATCTGCTCTTGTTTGGTGTGTGTGAGCTCCTGCCACAGTGGTAACACAACTTGTTTGGACAGGCAGGTTTCTGTTCAGATGCCACAATTCTCAATTGTGTCTCAGCGGTTTCTATTGAAACAGTGATTTCAACTGCCCCTTTGAATGTAAGTTGTTCTTTAGTTAGGAACAGTTTTTGAATGCTTTCTTATAAGATTCCAACAAACTAATCAATTTCTCACTGTATCATTAAACCCATTACTGAAGTAGTCAGCCATTTCTGCTTTTTAAAAAATGATTATTATCAACTGGTACTACCTCTTTATGAAACCAGAATTTATCCGTTTACAGTCTTTTTTTGAAGCTCAATTGTGTCTTCCCTTCTGAAGAAAATGTGCTGCTCGCTTTTAACATTCCTTGCTGCCTTCTTTTCAGTTTGAATGTCTCACTACACTTGAGGTAGCTGCCTTGGAGTTATTTTAAAAGTATCTTGTCACCAGTGTTGTGTTTACTAACTTCAAAACATTAAACTAACTCAAAGGAAGACAAGGAGTCTGAAATGCAGTCTAACTTAGAGTTTACTTCCTCTGCTCCAATGAGAACAAACCTAGCTGTCCAACTTCTCCCTGTAATTCAGCCTCTCATAAATCTGCTCTGCACACTTCAGTCTGACCCCATATTTCCTATAAGGGGACACCAACATCCCGTACATCTGCAACATAATGTCCCATCTCCGCAGTCAGTGATGAAGGCCAGTGTGCCAAATAGCATCTTCATCAGCCTATGAAGCTGCTTTCAGTGAACTGCTCACTTTAACTCCTGGTGCCTCTGTTCTACAGCATTCCCTAAAGCCTGACTGATCACTGAGTAATGTTCTCCTGGTTTGACTTTCCAAAATGCAGTACCTGGCACTTATCCTAACTGAAAGCCATTTGCCTTCCCTTGGCCCACTTATTGGGTTGATTACACACTGTAATTTTTCATAACCTTCACTGTATTGCTCATTTTATTATCTTTCACAAACTTAACAACCATGTCTTGTGCATTCACATCCAAGTCGCTTATATAAATCACATATAACAGTTACCAGCACTGACTCAGCCCCTGTGGCCATATGCCTCCAATGGGTTGAAGACTGACGTGAGGTGTTCTGTGCAGAACGTCCAGCACCACTGTTGATGTAGAAATGTTGCAGTCTGTAATGGATTTTGTAGGTGGAGAATTGTCACAATTCTTGGACCAACTACAAGTAACTACAGATTGATGCACACTGTTAATTAGTAGAACATCTGGGGAGGGAGATGCTGCCTGACCTGCTGAGTCCCTCCGGATTAACGCAGACTCTCTGTGAGTGGAGGGTGCACACAGAGTTTTGTGGCTGAGGCTTCGATTTGGACACAGCATTCCTGTGTCCGCAGGACTGAGTGTCCCTGAGAAATGTGCCATTGCAGGAAATGATGGGATACCTCAAACACTCTGAATCAGAATCAGAATCAGGTTTATTATCACCGGCATGTGACTTGAAATTTGTTAACTTAGCAGCAGCAGTTCAATGCAATACATAATCTAGCAGAGAGAAAAAAATAAGTAAAATAGAACATAATAAATAAACAGTAAATCAATTACATATACTGAATAGATTGTTTAAAAACTGTGCAAAAACAGAAATACTATATATTAAAAAAGTGAGGTAGTGTCCAAAGCTTCAAAGTCCATCTAGGAATCGGATGACAGAGGGGAAGAAGCTGTTCCTGAATCACTGAGTGTGTGCCTTCAGGCTTCTGTACCTCCTACCTGATGGTAACAGTAAGGAAAGGGCATGCCCTGGGTGCTGGAGGTCCTTAATAATAGACACTACCTTTCTGAGACACCACTCCCTGAAGATGTCCTGGGTACTTTGTATGCTAGTGTCCAAGATGGAGCTGACTAGATTTACAACCTTCTGCAGCTTCTTTCGGTCCTGTGCAGTAGCCCCTCCATACCAGACAGTGATGCAGCCTGTCAGAATGCTCTCCACGGTACAACTATAGAAGTTTTTGAGTGTATTTGTTAACATGCCAAATCGGCTGTCTTGCCTTCTTTATGACTACATCAATATATTGGGACCAGGTTAGATTCTTAGAGATCTTGACACCCAGAAACTTGAAGCTGTTCACTCTCCCTATTTCTAATCCCTCTGTGAGGATTAGTACGTGTTCTTTCATTTTTGCCTTCCTGGAGTCCACAATCAGCTCAGAGTTTGTTCTATTGAATTTAGCCGGCCTGGACTAATGAGGGTTTTCGGCAGCCCTGTGCTGAGACAGCTCCCGACCCTGCCGAGAACCTATCAGGCTTTTCTCCAGCAGCTGCCATTGCTCCACCTTTCACAACACATACGCGGTCTTTCACGGACTGCCTGTTGCAGGAATTTACCCATTAAAAGCCTTTCAAATGTGACAGACAGGTCTGTTCATTGGAAATTCTGCCCTTTGAAAGCTGTCTCCTTTGCTCAGCTCTCACAGTTGAGGGCTGATAAATCTGTTAACTTGCAGGTCACAAGAAACGAATGGCGAGATTTTCCTCCGATTAGTGTGAGATCTGACGCTTAATTGTTTCGTCTTAAAACCACATTTTCTGTCAGGCTTTTAATATAGTAATAAACCGCTAGGTGCCCCAAAACAACGTTATCAAAGACAAAGTGACACCAACCCTATTAGAAGCAGACATCACAGCTTATGTCCAAAGCCCGGACAAAAATTAGCATTTTAAAAATGGTTTGAAAGACAAGAGGGGTATCATAACAGAACAGTCAGAGTTACACATAAAACAGGACTGAAATCTAGTCTGTGCTTCTGAAGGTATCTGATGTAGAAGCTCCCTGAAGAGAATGGGTGTGTTTAATGTTTGCATGTGACCAGGCCCCATCCAATCAGGAATTTCAATTATATCCAATTATGTTGTTAAATTCTGTCTAATGTTTAGGACTCCAATTGGTTCTGTCATTTTGGAGGCAAAATTTTGATTGATAGCAACTGTTAGCAATAGAATATTAAATTAATTGAGAGCATTTTATTTGATAGATTCCCTTTTGCCCTCAATACATTTAAAAAATGCTTTCCGAGTCTTTGTTTTTCTTCATTCAATCTCAATTTTTATTGTTTGTGGGCTTGGTTTAATGGCAAAAAGGGATTCCAGTTCAAAAGGTGAGTGAATTTGGGATGTCCAAGAATACTTAAGGTGACATAACCGTGACAGTATTGCAGGACTATTCAAAGGGTGCAAAATTCTAGTGGTTGTTAGCCCCTTACAAAGCTCAAAGTACATTTATTATCCAAGTACGTATACATTATACAACCTTAAGATTCGTCAAGACAAAACAAGAAACACAAAAGAACCCACAGTTCATCACACAACGTTGCGAAGCCTGCAGACACAAAGACCGAGCAGCCAGAGCAGGTCAACAGCCTCAGCCTCAATTCTTCACATAAAGTGTTGTAGACATGAATATCAGTGCAGGCCGACAGCCTGAGCCTCAGTGCACAAAGAGCCACGTAAATGTCATGGAGCAGCGAGCCAAACAGGCCTCAATTCTGGTGCGGACACCCTGCCTTTTCATTCCATCTGGACCCGGCATTTAAATCATCCAATCTTCGGGCCATCCCTCGCACTAAGACCCAGGCCCTGTCGTTTTGATGCGCTCTGGGCCTGGACCCATCCGCCATGTTTCGGCCCGTACCCGACATTTCTAAGTCAGCTTGGCACAGAGATCGATCAAACATTGCCCTTGGCTTAGGTGGGCAGGGCTCGAAACTGCCCCTCCTACGCTGCAACTTTTCCCCGGGGCCCTGTCTCGAAAATGCCTCGACCTTGCTCCACCTTCTCTTCGACCTCGACTCAGCCTCACCTTCACTCATCTCTTCGTTGTGTGTGGTGATCATTTACCATACAGAAAAGTGTTATTATTAAAGTATTTAGTTGCACATCTTGCTTTGAAAACTGCCAGTAAGTTGTGGCTTCCCCCCAGCAGCCGGGAGAGTGTGTTCTGGCTCACTGAACCAATGGAAGACTGGTGGCTGGTGTGAAACAGAAGATGGCCCTGATATCACTGCTCTCTAATGTAATATTTGAGCTAAGAGGAAGTGGAAAGAGCAGGCAGCGTGGCAATTTGTCACAGTCCAGATGAAGGCTTTCAACTTAAAATGCCAACTGCTCATTTGCCTGTAAAGATGCTGCCTGACACTCTGGCTCCCCCAGCAGCTTGTAATATGCTCCAGATTCCAGCATCTGCAGCCTCTTGTGTCTTTAACCGTCTTTCTAGTTGTTGCTAGGACCCTGTGCACCGAGCTACAATAGAGGTGGCACACTAGCATAGAGGTTAGTGGAACAGCAGCCAGTGCCAGTGACAGGGTTCAGTTCTGTCTGTAAGGAGTTTGAACATTGTCCCCTTGGCTGTGTGGGTTTCCTCTGGGTGCTCTGATTTCCCCCCCCCCCCCACATTCCAAAGACATATGGGTTAGGGTTACTAAGTTGTCGGAAGTGAAGCAATGCTTGTAGACTGGCCCCCAGCATATCCTCGCTTTGTGTTGGTCATTAACACAAAAAGTGCTGTACACTTTTATGTACACATGACAAACAAAGTTAATCTCTAATCAACTTTGTTCCACTACTTTTCCAGTGCTGTGTGTTCCCGTTTCAGATAACATATTGCCCGGTGCTGTCCTTCAAACTGACCATCGGGTAGGCATTTGTTAACATATAACTTCAGCCTGACGAAGGCTGTTAGCAAGTTGCAGCACATTCATGTAACCAACGCATGGGAAGTCAAATCCAGACAAATGAAAGGTGACTCACATCTCTGATAGAATTGTTACTGATTAGTTGCAGGTTTATGGCAGTGGAGGGAATTGAATTGGTTACATTCTGTTGAGCTGGTGAGTTGGTTGGATTATATTGGAGTTGTGGTTTCTCACAACTGTGCAGAAGTCTAGCTGCAATCTCGCTGGGCCTCCAGAATGATTGGAAGTGGGAGGTCACTTTCAAAGCCTTTTGCCAGTGGAGGCCATAGAAGGTCAAGAGAAGAAGAGCTCTGGTTGAAGTGCCTGTTCCTCTCCTGGTGTCTGGGAAACTCCCTCTATGGCATTGAAGCATAGAGCACGACAGCACAAAACAGGGCCTCCAGCCCATCCAGTCCCTGCTGAACTATTAACCTTCTTAGTCCCTTCAGCCTGCATCCAGACTATAGCTCTTCATACTCCTCCCATCCACATACCTATCAAAATTTCTCTTACAAGTTGAAATTTAATCTGCATCCAACACTTTCACTGGCAGCTCGTTCCACACTCTCAGCAATCTCTGAGTGAAGAAGTTCCCCCTTGTGTTCCATAAACATTTCACCTTTCATCTTTAACCCATGACCTCTAGTTGTAGTCTCATCCAACCTCACTTCACACTTGTCAATGTTAAATTCCATCTGACATATATCAGCACATTTCTCTAGTTGGTCCAGATCTCGCTGCAAGCTCTGGTAGTCTTCCTCTACACCCCCAATCTTAGTGTCATCCACAAATTTGCTGATCCAGTTAACCACATTATCATCAAAATCATTGATATAGATGACAAAGAACAACAGACCCAGCACTGATCCTTGCAGTCAGAGGCCTCCAGTCCGAGAGGCAACCATCTACTAGCACTCTCCGGCTTCTCCTGCAAAACCAATATCTAATCCAATTTAATACCTCAACTGGAATGCCAAGCGACTGGACCTTCTTGACCAACCTCCCATGTGGGACCTTGTCAAGTGCCTTGCTAAAGTCTATGTAGACATCATCAACTATCTTGTCTTCATCAACTTTCCTGGGAACTTCCTTGAAAATCTGTATAAGATTGGTTAAACATGACCTACCATGCACAAAGCCACGTTGACTATTTCTAATCAGTCCCTATCTATCCAAATACTTATATATCCAGTCCCTTAGAATACCTTTCAATAACTTTCCCAAGACTGATGTTAGGCTCACCAGCCTATAACTTTCTGGCTTATTCTTAGAGCCTTTCTTAAACAATGACTATTCTCAAACTCCTGTCACCTCACCCATGGCTAAGGATATTTTAAATATCTCTGTTAGGGGCCCTACAGTTCATTCACTAGTTTCTGACAGGGTCTGAGGGAACAATTGTCAGGCCCTGGGGATTTATTGACCTTAATTTTCCTCAAGTCAGCAATACCTCCTCTTCTGTAATCTGTATAGGGTCCATAGCCTCGCTGCTGCTTTGCCTTTACTTGGGAGAAGGATACAGAGTCTATTCACTTGAATAGACTCTGTATCCTTCTCCCAAGTAAATACAGATGATGCAAGAAACCCATTTAAGATCTCCCCTATCTCTTTCAAATCCACACACAGATTACCATTCTGATCTTCTAGCGGGCCAATTTTGTCCCTTGCTATTCCTTTGCTCTTAATATATCCGTAGATAGGCATCCATGAGTCTTGTGAGACCATGGATTTGCGCCTTGGAAGGTTTCCAGGGCGCAGGCCTGGGCAGGGTTGTATGGGAGACTGGCAGTTGCCCAGGCTGCAAGCCTTCCCCTCTCCACACCACCGATGTTGTCCAAGGGAAGGGCACTAGGACCCAAGCAGCTTGGCACCAGTGCCATCGCAGAAGCCCTATATCCATAGAAGCCCTTAGGATTCTCCTTCACCTCGTCGACTAGAGCAACCTAAAGCCTTCTATACTCATTTGTCCCTACCTGCTAAGCACTGCCTACTTCAGGGCCTCAATATCTCCTGAAAACTAAGGTTCCCTCAGCCTGTTATCCTTGCCTTTTATTCTGACAGGAGCATACAAATTTTGTACACACAAAGTTTCGCTTCTGAAGGCCTCCCACTTACCATGTACACCTTTGCCAGAAAACAACCTGTCCCAGATCCTTTCTGATCCCATCAAGACTGTCTTTCTCCAATTTGGAATCTCAACTCAAGGACCAGACCTATCCTTTTCCATAATTACCTTGAATCTAATATGATATGAGACCTAGTATCACCCTCTCTCTAGTTGGGATTTCTATGTACTAATTAAGGAGACTTCCCTGAACACATTTGACAAACTATCCCAACCAGCCCTTTTACAGTGCAGGTGTCCAGCCAATATGTGGAAAGTTAAAATCACCTACTAGAACAACCTTATGTTTCTGGCAACAGTCTGTGGTCTTCCAACAAATTTGCTCAACCTTTTGATTTCTGACTTTGTGTGAATGTTTATCTACATCTTTCTCTACAACCACTCCTCTATCTGTTCTGGCACGCTGGCGCCCATCCCGCTGCAACTCAAGTTTAAACCCCTCCCCTCCCCTCCCCTCCCTCAACAGAAGGCCGGTATCTCATTGTGCCAATCCCCTGTTGCCTCCATAGACTTTTCATGGTCTGTTGTTTCCCTTCACCATCCAGCACATGCCCTTCTCCCACTGGGGACACCTGGTGACCCACACTCAACACTTCCCCCCTCTGCCATCAGCTGTCTGAATGGTCTGTGAATCTACAAACACTGCCTCACTTTTTGCACAATATATTTATTTGTTATACACTTTCATGGTAACTTCTGTTATTTTTATGTATTGCGCTATACTGCCACAGAAGAACAAACTTCATGACATACTGTATGTCAGTGATATGAAACCTGATCCCAATTCTCAATGGCAAATGGGATTCGTGCAGATGGGCAGAAAGGTTAGCATGGATGTGATAGGCCAAATGGCCTGAACCTGTGCTCTGTAATTCTGTGACATTATAGCTCCTGTGACCTGCTGGCAGAGGCTGCTGACTTGCAAAGGAAGAGTCTGCGGCTGGTGATTCTGGGTATTGAAGACACGGGACATTTTTCAGCAGTAAATACGGATAGCAGCCATTGATACAAACACGAAACGGTCCCCAAGCCTGTTCACATGTGACTTTCAAGCAGTATGAAGTAACTTCCAATCTCCCTGTGGCTTGTTCACTGTTACAGCAGAGGTGGGGGACAGCCTTAGACAGCTCTGAGCCTCTTGGATCATTTCTCATCCCTGGAGTCTGCACGAGCTGTTACAAACACCAGCATTGCCTTGGAGGGTCAGAGGGAGAGACTGCAAAGAGCTTTAAATCCGTGAGTGAATGACCTGCACTGGCCCCAACACATGGATGCAACAAGAAGGTAGGTGAGCCAGCATCTTTACTGCATGTCATCAAACAGCCTCATAAACTGCTGCAGCTGCAGTGTTGGAAGTATCAAGACAGGTTGCTCCACACCCTGGTACGACAGTTCTAACACAGCAAACACAAGAGGAGAGTTGTGACAATCACAGTCACCATCTTTATGTATAATTTATATTCCACATGTTGTCCATACCTATGTGCCCACGACACTGCGGCAAACAAGTTTTTCATTGTACTTGTGCACGTGACAATAAATTTGAACTCACGCTCAAACAAATGGTCACATCCTGAGGGAGCACAGATGTTTGTAAATGGTAGGGATCATTGTCAGTCCACACAGTGGACTGTTAACTGTCTGAGCAGCAGGACAGAGCCCGGATTGCTAGAGACCACAGCTCTGTTAGATGCTATTTGAACCCTGAAATATTGAGCCATGTTCTGAGCTTCCTCCAGCAGAGGTTGTGTCTCCACTGCCACATTCAGATGCTCATTGTAATGGAAGCAAAGGCCATTTGGGTCAACATGGAGCTGAATGGACCAGTTCCAGTGCCAAGTGTGAGGTTAGAACTGTCTCCCTCCCATGCTCTCTGATATCTCCTTCAGCAAGTCCAGCCTGAACATAGAACATAGAATAGCACAGAAAGTGCTGGTTTATGGCCCATAATGTTGTGCCAACCTTTTAATCTATATAAGAACAATCTAACCGGAAGGGTCTCGGCCCGAAATGTCGACTGCACTTCTCCCTATAGATGCTGCCTGGCCTGCTGCGTTCCAGCAGCATTTTGTGTGTGTTGCTTCCCATATATAGCCCTCCAATTTTCTATGGTCCATGTGCCTACCTAAGAGTTTTCTACAATGCCCCTAATGCATCTGCCTCAACCACAACAACTGGCAGGGCAGTCCATGAACTCACCACTCTCTGTGTAAAGAACTTACCTCTGACATCCTATCTATACTTTCCACCAATCACCTTAAAATTATAAATATGGGATGCTAGAAGTCCGGAGCAACACACACACATAAAGCTGGAGGAACTCAGCAGGTTTAGAATTATTTATGTATGAAAATGAATAAACAGTCGACAGTTTGGGCTGAGACCCTTCAAGTTATGCCCCCCTCCCCAGTATTACTCATTTCTGACCTAGTAAAGTAAGGAGTTTCTGCCGAGCCAATCGATTTATGTCTCATCATCTTGTACACCTCTATTAAGTCACCTCTCGTCTTCCTTTGCTCCAAAGATAAAAAGTCCAGCTCGCTCATCCTATTTTTATAAGACATATTCTCTAATTCAGGCAGCGTCCTGGTAAAGCTCTTCTGCGCCCTCTCTAAAGCTTCCATAACCTTCTTATAATGAGGCAACCAGAACTGAGCATAATATTCCAAGCGTGCTCTAACCAGAGTTTTACAGAGCAGCAACACTACATTGCAACTCCGGAACTCAGTCCGCCGACTAACGAAAGCCAATGCGCCATACATCTTCTTAACAACCCTATTAACTTGTGAGGCAACCCGGAGGGATCAGTGGACATAAACCCCCAAATCCCTCTGTTCCTCTGTACTGCAAGGAACAGTGCCATTGACCCTCTATTCAGCCATCAAATTCAACCTTCCAAAGTGAATTGCTTCATACTTCTCAGGGTTAATGTCCATCTGCCACTTCTCAGCCCTGATCTGCACCCGGTCAATATCTCATTGTAACCTATGGCAACCTTCTACACTGTCCACAACTCCACCAACCTCTATGTCTTGTGCAAATTTACTAACCCACCCTTCCACTTCTTCATCCAAGTCATTTATAAAATCACAAAAAGCAGGGGTCCCAGAACAAGTCAACCGCTGGTCACCAACCTCCAGGCAGAATATGCTTCATCTACGACCCCCCTCTGCCTTCTATGGCAAGCCAATTCAGAATCCACACAATCAGGTTTCTCTGGATCCCATGTCTTCTGACTTTCTGAATGATTCTACCAATGGGGAACCTTTGGCGTATACACGGTGTACTGCCACATGTACACCATGTACACTCCATGTTACCACATTCACTGGTCTGTGTTCATCAATGTGCTTTGTCACATTCTCAAAGAATTCAGTCAGGCTCTTGAGGCATAACCTGCCCCTCACAAAGCCACACTGACTATCTCTAGTCAGACTATACTTTAAATATCTACAAAGTATTCACAAGGGACCTCAACTACCTCCTTCAACTGCACTCTCACATTTCCTTTTCTATGCCCAATTGGCCCTCCCCTCATTGTAGTCATCCTCCTGTTCTTCACATACATATAGAACACCTTGAGGTTTCTCCTAATCCTACTCACCACGACCTTCTCATGCCTCTTTCTAGCTCTCCTAAAGCCATTTTTTCACATCCTTCCTGCCTGTCTTGTAATTCTCAAATACCCTGTCTGATCCTTGCTTCCTAAACATTAAACAGCTTCTTTCTTCCTCTTGACTAGATGTTCCACATCTCTTGGCAACCATAGTTCCTTCACCCAGCCTCAATGGGATGAACCTATCCCGAACCCCATGCTGATATCCTTAAACAATCTCCACATTTCCATTGTGCATTTCCCTGGCTACATCTGTTGCCAATTTATGCTCCCAAGTTCCTGCCTAATAGCATAATAATTCCCCTCCCCCAGTTACATACTTCCCCATATTGTCTGCTCCTGTCCCTGTCTGAGGCTGTGGTAAAAGTCAGGGAGTCGTGGTCACTGTCTCTGAAATGCTCACTCGGAGAGATTTGACACCTGACCTGGTTCATTACCTAGTACCAGATCCAGTATGGCCTCTTCTCTAGTCAGCCTGTCCGCATATTGCACCACACTTAACAAATTCCAATCTACCCAAACCTTTTGCACTAAAGATCAATATTAAGGAAGTTGGAATCACCCATGACAACAACCCTGCTATTTTTTCGCCTTTCCAAAATCTGCCTCTTGATCTGTTCCTCAGTGTCTCTGTTGTTATTGGGGGGGGGGGGGAGGTCTATAGAATACTCCTAATAGAGTGATTGCTCCCTTCCTGTTTCTGACTCCCCCCACACTGACTCAGTAGACAATCCCCCCACGACTTCCTCATGTTCTGTCGCTGTGATATGATCCCTGATTTGCAGTGCACTTCCCCACCTTTTTTACCTCCCTCCCTGTCCTTTTTGAACTATTCAAACCCCCAAAGATTAGCAGGCTTTCCTGCACTTGAGACATTCAGCCAATTCCCCGTAATGGACACAATGTCATAGTGCCATGTACACCGACCGGAGTTCTTATGTGTTCGAAAGGAGAAGGCCACAAAGATCCGGTCATGTTGATGGAAGTATGCCATTAGAAGAGACGTGCTACCTGCTTCTTTGAGATGAGCAGTGACAGTGGGACAAGGGGATGTGTGGTGGATTAGCGACGGTAGTGGTGGCCATCATCTGCAACGGCCTGAGGGAGTGAGCAAGTTCACCCGTGGTTTGGCACATCACTGACTATCACCAGTACCATTTGATGTTTATGTCACTTTCCCCTGCAGGAGAGTGGACAACATGGTGGTGTGCCTTTGTGTTCTGCCTGCAGTGCTTGAGCAGTATAAGGAGGCTTGGAGCTGGGAGCACGAGCAAGCAGAGAGATGAAAGAGCGATGGTTTAAGCACTGGTACATGGGTGAGATGTGATTCTGAGTGTGTACAACAGGAATGATAGTTGATAACAATTGTTAGTAGTTAACGTAGAGATTTGGTGTGTGAGTGATGTCTGAGCAGAGTATGGAATATGTCCTTCAGCCCATCTGGTCCATGCCAACCATCTAAACCAGTCCCATTGATCATGTTTGGTCACTATCTCTCTAAACCTTTCACACATTTTTAATGCATCTGATTACCTTCTGGGTGAAGAAGTTGCCCTCAGGTTCTTGATTTCCCAGCCTTGGGAAAATAACAGTGCATATCAATTCTATCTAAGCCCCGTCATGATTTCACACTCCTCTATAAGATCACCCGTCCTTTCCCGATGCTTGAATAAATAAAGCCCGCTGAACCGCTCTCCCCTGAGTCTCAGCATTGTCCTTGTAATTTCCCCTGCACTCTTTCCAGCAGAAAGACATTGTTCCTCAAGATGGTGACCAGAACTGTAAATGTTATTCCAAATGCAGTCTCACCGATGTCTTGCCACTGCAGCCGAACACTACACTTTAACTGTTATACACAGTGCCAAATACCAAAAAGAAAAATCTACAGAAGCTTAAATCAAAACTAAAACAGGTAAAATTCTGGAAGTACTCTTCAGTTCAGGCAGCAACTGTGGAGAGACACGGCGTTAGTGTTTCAAGTCTACGTCCTTTCATCAGGCTTTTCTGATGAGAATTCGACAACAGGAAATATTAACTCCATTCGTCCATCTCTACAGATGCTGCCTGAATTGAGTTACATTTCCAGTATTTTCTGTTTATAGTAATAGACGATGCAAAGAGGGTGGAGCTTAGTGATGATGACGATAAATGGTGAATCCTTGCTTGCATCTTTATTTCTACCTTTGATATCTCTTTTTTCCCTTTTCAAGGTTCTTTTGAAGTCCCTGACCTAGAGTTACACTCTCTGCGGGTGGGACCTGCTCTCAGGGCCTCATGACCGGCCACTTTTCGATATGCCAAGGATGCGGCCTGGAGGGCGAGTGCGCCTTCCGAGTACGGACTTTCATGCCTCTGGAGGCGCGCGGATTCAAGGGCGATGTCGCCGCCACTAACCAATGCATCGCGGGAGAATGAGGAAAATGGGAAGCCGTAGGCTTGCTGGTGGCCATGTGCCCAGAGGCAAAGAGCTCAGAAAAAGTGATGCACAGACTTTTAACACCATAAATCAGTGAGCTGTTTTGTTATGTCTCCCCTCTCTCTGTGAAATGGGCCACCTCTTTTTCCCCAATTAGGGAGAGAGAGAGCCTGTGGTATGTCAAGTACTGGGTGAATGAGTAGTCTTTGGGGTACTGCAAGTTTGTATCTCTATTGATGCTTTGCTGCACACTTGAGTGCTTGGTGGGGGGGCGGGCTGATGCTTTTTTGCTGGTGGGGGGTCATTGCTTTGTTGCTGCTTATGCGTGGGAGGGGGGAGCTGGGGGGATCTTTAGGGTTCTAACATTTAACTGTCAGTTATTCTTTGGGGCACTCCTCAGTTTTCGTGGATGTTTGCAAAGAAAAACAATTTCAGGATGTATATTGTATACATTTCCCTGACGTGAAATATACCTATTGAACCTATTGAAACTTGGCAGGACACGGGATTTGTTGAAAAGTTCACTGAGCTTGACCATGTGGGTCAGATTATTAAACTTGTTTCTAGCACTGCCTCCAGGTTCTTGATAGTTCACACCTAGCACTGACCTCCTTGGCTATATTCTTCCACTGATATCCGGGATATCCATTCTTGGATCCTGCTTGAGGAAAAAGGCGTCTTCATGCCTTCTATTAATACATTAAGAACAGCATCCAAACATTAACAGAGTTTGTTCCCTTGCCTGTTACTATGAATTACGTTAATCTTCCCAAAACTGGACATTGACATCTAGGAGCAGTTGAGGACAAGAAGCCTTCCCCTTATGTGGTGAAGTTAAAAGTTCATTCTGAACCACCAACTTTCAGATGGTGATACTAGTTCCTGAAACCACAACCCATAAGTGAACCCTGAAACACTAACCAGTGTAATTGACACTGGAATAAACCTTGCGCTCATGTCATTCAGGAAACCACACAAGTTCCAGCAGTGACCTGTGCTGGGCTTGTCCTAGGCAGGTTCCTTGTGCATCACAGTTCCAGCTTTCCCAGTACAGTTTCAGCAGCAAGCGGTAATAGCAATGTGTAAATCAGAACTGAAATCAGTCTGCTAGAGTCCTAGCAGTATGCAAACCTGGGCAGAAATTTGAGCGAGTGGCTCACACAAAACACACAAGCTTGGTAGCAGTTGTGGGCCGTCCTGCTTTACTGAAACAGGACCTACGAAAGTGAATTTTGTTAATGCAATGCAATTACCTTGAATTCAACAATTAAGAATGAATTTCTAGTACGTAGCTGCTAACATCCTCCTAGTTATGGTGAGCCCTGATAAGCCCCATCAGTACCAGAACTAGACACAAAGCTACTAGGAGATCGAACTAAACAATTGAGGCTCCAACTGTCTTGACTGAGCCACAGTAAGGTAAAGCTTCTCAGCTTTTCCCTCCTTACACCTTGGGTGCAATACTTTGGTTTGTACTCCTCTTACAGACAAAGCATCTGTATTCGGAACAGTTTTTGTCACCTCTTCAAACCAAGCAGTGCTCATAATGTACAAATGATTTTGTAATCTGTCTCACTCAACAGGCTGATAACGTTTCCCTCCTGTACAAAGCTGTCAACAGCCCAGCATGTTTACAATGTGGTTCAAATAGAACTTAAAGAGGGTTCACTAAATCTGCAAGTATGATCTCCCTAATTCTGCAAATATAAAGGCTTCGTTTAGACGTTGTGGAGCTACACCACATCCAAAGGGTCTGCATTTAAGTCTCAGATTGTATTTATCAAATAATTTCTTCTGCCGGATTAATTTTTCAAGAAAATTAAGCACAAATCTTTACGTCTACAAGTACTGCAGGAGAACACGCCTCTGTAAGCAGAACTACCAAACAATTCACACACACACTGAGCTACATCAGTGTGAAAATTAAAACTACAAGAAATGAAGCCACGATCTTGTTGTCATTTGCACTTACCAACGTCAGAATTACTCCTGCACTTGGGAGTCACGGTGAAGTCTCAATTCTTGCTGCCAGCTTCAGGCTTTTTAACCAGTTACAGTGCAGATTGGTCAGCAGCTCCCAGTGCACAGTGCTCAGGCAGAAGCAACAGTGTATTGTTAGCCCTGGTGTGAAAGTCTGTGTCCCTTACTTGCAGTCACACAGGATTCAGCCGTTCTGTGCACTGACAGCTCAGCTCATTCACATACATACTCTGAGTCCAGCAGCTTGAACAGTAGCCCTACCTCCTGGCAGGAAGCTGTATGTCAAGATTTCTAACTAATCTCACATGACTGCCTGAGAGAAAGAGTGGACGAGAGCTCAGACAAACATTAAGGAGTGGAAGGAAGCCTCCAGACTCATAAAAACAGCACACATTTCCAAAACCATACGGCTGTCAGAACAATCACAGTTTGTGTGCGGGTGACAGAGACAAGATCATTTAATTACAGACTTCCTGTGGTCTTGCACTGCTGGCCCAGTCACCGCGCCTTTATAGATTCCAGCCAATGAACAGGCCAACTGTCTACTTTTAAATATCCTGAGGGTTTAATGCAGTCATGGGAGTTTAAAATTTAGGATGGTATCCAGGCTGAGCTGAGTTTGTGATGCAAAATGTTTCAGTGGCACAAACGTGCCCCATGTTTTGGCTGCCAAGTCAAGCAGTATAATAAAATATTACCAACACATGTTATTTGTAATAATTCTAGTGAAAGGTCATTAATAGGAGTCATCAATGTTATGGCTTTCTCTGCAGTTGCTGCCTCACCTGTTGAGTTTTTCCAGCTTTTCTGGTTTTCAGGAACCTACATCAAGAACTGGATACTGTGGTATGAATCCAATCTCGTCTTCTTCATTTCTCCTTTTCCTATAGACTGGGGGCAGGAGTCAGCCTGGAGAGTACAACCACGGGGAAGTGATGTAATTAGTCTGATCTTCACCCACTTTATCTGTTGCAGGAGTGTTTGTGCTAAGATTATCTTAGGAGTGGGCACCGCTAGGTCCTTGTGGACAGCATGTTTTCTCTCCTTCCTGGAGAACTCTTCAGAGTCGAAGATGAGTTTATTGTCATCTGCACAAGTACGTGTTTGTACAGGTACAGTCAAAAGCTGACTTGCAGCAGCACCACTGGAGCACAGCCTCAGGGAAACAGCATTCTCTAGTAAAATGTTACTTAAACATAAATTATACACAATACTCACAGAAAATCACAACAAAAATGTCCATTGGAGTGCAAAGCAGTCATAGTTTTATGAAATTGAGGAGGTGAATGGGATTGTGAAATTGAGGAGGTGTATGGGATTGTGAAATTGAGGAGGTGAATGGGATTGTGAAATTGAGGAGGTGTATGGGATTGTGAAATTGAGGAGGTGAATGGGATTGTGAAATTGAGGAGGTGTATAGGATTGTGCAGGTTGTTTCAAGAATCAAGTAGCTGAAGGGAAGAAAATGGTTCAGTACGTGATCTGTCCGTGTTGAGTGACATCGATTCTTAATAGCATAAACCTATTCAAAACAGGCATTCCTGAGGATGCGAGCAGCAGAATTGTATTTATAATTGGTCGTATCCTTCATTCTACCATTGCTATCAAGTCAAAAGACAAAGTTCAAAGTATATCTATTATCAAAGTATGTATACATTATACAACCTTGAGATTCGTCTCCTTACAGGCAGCCACAAAACAAAGAAACCCAAAAGAACTCATTAAAAAAAAGACCATCAAACACCCAATGTGCAGAGACAGAAAAAAACAAATTGTGCAAACAAAGTAAGTAAATAACATGTAGAATAAAAGTGAGCCCATAGACACAAAGCACAGAGCAGCCAGTGAAGGCCACGGCCTCAACCTCAGTTCAGTGCAGGCTGAGTAAGTGTCATGGAGCCTGAAGTAGGCCAAAGCCTCCACCTTGGTTCAGCACAGAGTCGAGTAAATGTCGCAGAACAGAAAGGAGAACTGGCCTCCCTCTCTGCAATTGTGGTTTTCATCACAAGTGTAAGCGAAGGAGTATCGCCAGCTTTTACAATGAGGTCTTTGCTCCGGAAAGGCTGGGCATATGGATGAGTGTCCACTCACATAGGTTCTATGCTAGGGCCTGCATATTTCAGGCATTGCCTTTAATAAAGTATTTAGGCCATTCCATTCATCAATCCAATGATTTGCAACAAAGCGCTCAGGAGTTAATGCCTTGCAGAAATATATAGGATGCCCTTGTTCATTTCCCTCTACTCTACGCCTCCCTCTCAAATCAGTTGTGATTTCACTGGGCACCACTGAAAGAACTGACTTACCTGGATAATACTTGTCTTCACCTGATCATAGGCATGCTCTCTGTCTCCACTCCTCTTCAATCTGAAGCATACTCTCTTTTTCACTTTTCCAATTCAGATTAAAAGGTCATTAACCTGAAACCTGTTTCTCTCCTTGCAGATGTGGCCATATCTGCTGAATATTTCCAGCATTTTCTTCTTCTCTCTCAGTTTTGTGGCCTCTGCAGTGCTTTGTGTTTTCCAAGGGATGATCATGAGATGGAGAGCTGTGAGCGTAGACATGGAAATGGGGGCTCTAATCAATGTGTTTTCACATCACATATTGCTACCCCTCGTCCCCACATTCCATCCCACAGGATGCTTCATGATCTGGCGTTGCTTGGGTGAAGATGGTACAGTCTATGGGGGGGGGGGCCTTTATAAATCTATCTCATCAGTTAGACAATACTGCAGCTTCTCAGATCCAGCAGCCTGGGTTCAATCCTGATCTTGGCACCTTCTGAAGGATTGTTTACTCACAGCCCTATGAGAGTGATTTAAATACAGAAATTGATAGGTTTCTGTCACTTTCGTCCGGTCATAATGGTTAAAATTCTAAAATTCCCATTTATGGCATAAAACAACAGAAATTAAGAACATAGAAGCATGAATTGGCAATTTGTTCTCCTGGCCTACAAGATTATATAGCTAATCTTTTGCCTCGGTCACCATTATCTGCCCTATCCCGATTCCCTTAACTCCTCTAATAACCAACAATCCATCAATTTTTGTTTCAATGAAACACAAAGATTGAGTATTCATAACACTCCACAGTAGAGAATTCTAAAGCTTTTTCCTTATTGATGGGCCTTTCTTTTCAGATTTGCTAAAAATGTTATAGAACACCTGTTAGGCCAAGGTGACAAACTCCAGGTACAGTTGAGGAAAGATGCCAAGTCTTCAAAGAGTATGTGGAAAAGGCTTTCCACAGGAGTACCAGGACCTCCAGTCAAGGGGAGGGAAGGATAAGGGGTAACTTCTCACACAGAAGAGAAGGATAAGGGGTAACTTAATAAAGTTGCTTAAAGTCACAGACTACCATTAATTGGCAAAAAGAAGTACGGATGGAATTTACTTATTTATTTATGTATTTAGAGACACAACGTGAAATAGGCCTTAATGACTATCGCCCAGAAGCACTCACATCGACAGTGATGAAATGCTTTGAGAGGTTGGTCATGACTAGACTGAACTCCTGCCTCAGCAAGAACCTGGACCCACTGCAATTTGCCTGTCGCCACAATAGGTCAATGGCAGAAACAAGCTCAATGGCTTTAGACCACCTAGACAACACAAACACCTATGTCAGGATGCTGATCATCGACTATAGCTCAGCATTTAATACCATCATTCCTACAATCCTGATTGAGAAGTTGCCATACCTGGCCCACTGCAACCCTCTCTGCAATTGGATCCTCGACTTCCTAGCCCAGGGGTCGGCAACATTTACCACTGAAAGAGCCAATATGGACCCATTTCCCACAGAAAAGAAAACACTGGGAGCCACAAAACCCGTTTGACATTTAAAATGAAATAACACTGCATACAACGGTTTTTTTTGCCTTTATGCTATGTATAAACAAACTATAATGTGTTACATTTATGAAATTGATGAACTCCTGCAGAGAAAACAAAATTACATTTCTGCATGCAACAAAAACATTTTGAATTCCGAAAAAAAGACGTTGGGTTGAAGGTTACTCCATAGTTAGCCTACCTTGGATCGAAGAATTAAAAGAAAGCACGCATTGGCGGGTGTCAGGCATTGGCAGTGGTGATGTATATTAATAGCGATAAAAAACACGTTGTAGTGGTGTAGCGCTACACGCAGCGCTAAAATAAAGACACTGCAGTCAAAGGTAACTTTATTCGAACTAAGCAGCCTTGATTTAAAGCCTCCCTCAACCCATCCCCGTGGGCACGGATGCTCCAAAAGACACATACTCACAAACCCCCGTAGGCTATCTCCCTTAGCCGGAACGGTGGCTAATTGTGAGCCGGTTCGGATGTGCCAGGAAATGGGGTCTCCACAACGTTTTTAGATTGTACAAGATCACCATAATCTTCAAATTTCGAATTACATTTCAAAAACTAACAAACTATGGGGAGCCGCAGCACAGAGATCAAAGAGTCGCATGCGGCTCCGGAGCCGCGGGTTGCCGACCCTTGTCCTAGCCAGAAGACCACAGTCTGTGTGGATTGGTGATAACATCTCCTCCACACTGATGATCAACACAGGTGCACCTCAGGGATGTGGGCTTAACCCACTGCTCTACTCTCTCTATACCCATAACTGTGTGGCTAGGCATAGCTCAAATACCATCTATAAATTTGCTGATGATACAACCATTGCTGGTAGAATCTCAGGTGGTGACAAGAGGGCATACAGGAGTGAGATATGCCAACTAGTGGAGTGGTGTCGCAGCATCAACCTGGCACTCAACGTCAGTAAGATGAAGGAACATATACCAATCCTCTTCAAGGGATCAGAAGTGAAGAGGGTGAGCAGTTTCAAGTTCCTGGGTGTCAAGATCTCTAAGGACCTAACCTGGTCCCTACATATCAATACAATTATAAAGAAGGCAAGACAGCGGCTATACTTCATTAGGAGTCTGAAGAGATTTAGCATGTCAACAAATACACTCAAAAACTTCTATAGTTGCACCGTAGAAAGCATTCTGAAAGGCTGCATCACTGTCTGGTATGGTGGTTGGGGGGGGGGGGTGGGGGGGAGCTACTGCACAGGACCGAAAGAAGCTGCAGAGGCTTGTAAATTTAGTCAGCTCCATCTTGGGTACGAGCTTACAAAGTACCCAGAACGTCTTCAGGGAGCGGTGTCTCAACAAGGCAGCGTCCATTATTAAGGACCTCCAGCACCCAGGACTTGCCCTTTTCTCACTGTTGCCATCAGGTAGGAGGTACAGAAGCCTGAAGGCACTCACTCAGCGATTCAGGAACAGCTTCTTTCCCTCTGTCATCCAATTCTTAAATGGACATTGAACCCTTGGACACTACCTCACTTTTTTAAAATATATATTTCTGGTTATTGCATGATTTTTAATCTATTCAATATACATATACTGTATAAAGTATACTGAATAAGCTTTACTTATTTATTTATTTTTTTTTTCATCAATATTATGTATTGTATAGAACTGCTGCTGCTAAGTTAACAAATTTCACGTCACATGCTGGAGATAATAAACCTGATTCAGATTCTGATAACGTTGGATCTATTTCTTTTAGACTGATGACTCCACTCAGCACTACGTATGGACTGTCCTCTATGCGTGTGCATTGTTCTACATGTTCTCTCTCCCTTGCTGCAATGTGAGTAGACCAGTTAAAGCTATCTCCTGTGTACGTGCTTTTATTTAATTGATACCTACTTGAACAGACACAACTAAGTCCTTCTGGCCCTTTGGGCCGCACTGCTAGCATCCCATTGATTTAATCCTAGCCTAATCACAGGACAATTTACAACCTACTAACCGGCTGTTCTTTGGACTGTGGGAGTAAACCAGAGCACATAAGGGAAAGGCATGAATTCCACCGGTGATGGTGGAGGGGGGATGGAACATACAAACTCCTTACAGAGAATACCGCAATTAAGTTCCGAATTCCTCGCCCCAGGCCGTAATAGCATTGTGCTAAATGCTACGCTACCCTGGTGCCAATGTAATCAGGTTACATTGTCTGAAAGGATCATGGCAGCAGACTGAACTGTAGCTACTAAAAACAGGTTCTATAAAACACTTGCGCTCTATTGGATTAAACAGAGGTTTGGGAGCAACCGGTCAAAGAACTGCTGCAAACGTATTCCTATGCTGCGTCATTTTATGGTTCCTTGAAGTTATAATGGTTTCGCAGAACTCTTTCTAAACTTATTCTCGGGGTGGTTAATACCACAGTAGCCTGGTGCTCAATGGCTCACAATGAAAAGGGCTCTGGGTACACACACAACCTCAGAGCATGAAGGGGCAATGGTGACACCATGGAATACAATAAATGTGGATGTCACACTAATAAAAGCAGATGGCAAACACAGTTTTATGTCCACAGTCAATACACCTGATATAACATTAATGTGACATACTGTATGATCTTGTCATAATAAGAAAGATTAAAAAGCACAAGAATTTGTCATGGATGGTATTCAAGGGTTAACTTGGACTCACTGAAAACCTTCAGACCCATTAAGTGTGTTCTATTTAACTCGAGATTTAGTGAGCAAACAGTGAGCAGTTGAATGGTAACAGAAAACAACCCAGGGCAGCCTTCTCTGCAGCAGTAACCTTGGAACGGGATGATCAGATAAAGAACAAAATATTTAGATCTCCAAATACTTCACCACTAATTGGGCTGTTCTCTGTGATACACACCAACTTATATCAACCCCATCCTTCTTCTCACTCCAACTCCCAAACATTATGATGCACTCTGAGACGTGAAGGCGAGATATCAGCTTTTATTGACTGGAAGAAGGAACAAGCAGTGGTTGACCACCATACTACATCCTGGAGACTGAGGGGCCGGGCTCAGGCCTCAGTCGCCTTTATACCGTGGTCTGTGGGAGGAGGCACAGGAGCAGACAGCGAGGGGGGGGGGGTGTGTCCAGACAGGTATATGTAGCTCACCACATTCACCCCCCTTTGTTTTAAAAGAGAGTCCCCATGGGGCAAAGTTTCTTACAAGTATATTTACAGGTTAAGTCTATCAGGTGGTTGAATCTGTCGCTGCGATCTACGTAGCACCGGCTGTGATTGCACAGGTGCCGGTGGTGATTGCACCGGAGACGGTGGTTGTGCTGGCTCCGGCCTGACTGGAGGTGTCAGCCCACAAGGCGTCAGTGATCCCTCATGTGCGTGCGAGACGCCCGGTATAGGAGTGTTGTAAGGAGTCTGTGTAGGGCTCGGTGTGCGCGGTGTCACCTCGGGTACAGGGTTCATAGTTACCGGAGAGCCTTCAGGGTAGTGGTCTGGTGCTCCTGCGGGCGCCAGGTCGCGGATGGAGACCATGTCCTCCCGCCCATCAGGTAAGACCACGTAGGCATACTGGGGGTTCACATGAAGTAGGTGAACCCTCTCAACCATCAGGGAGTATTTATTGCTCCTCACATGTTTCCGGAGCAGCACTGGCCCTGGGGATGTCAGCCAAGCTGGTAGGGCGGTCCCAGTGGCAGACTTCCTGGGAAAAGAGAATAGGCGCTCGTGAGGGGTGGCATTGGTGGACGTACATAACAGGGAGCGGATAGAGTGGAGTGCCTCGGGGAGGACCTCCTGCCATCGAGAAACTGGCAACCCTTTTGACTTAAGGACTAAGAGTGTGGCCTTCCACACTGTGGCATTCTCCCTCTCCACCTGTCCATTTCCCTGGGGATTATAGCTCGTGGTCCTACTAGTAGCAATGCCCCTAGCCAGCAGGTACTGGCGCAGCTCGTCACTCATAAAGGAGGACCCTCTATCACTGTGGATATAGCAGGGATATCCGAACAGAGTGAAGAGCTGGCGCAGGGCTTTGTGAGGTGGTGTTGGTGTGGTGATGCACCATCAATAACTCTCTCTGAGACGTAAAGGCGAGATATTGGCTTTTATTGACTGGAAGAAGGAACAAGCAGTGGTTGACCACCATACTACATCCTGGAGACTGAGGGCCGGGTTCAGGCCCCAATCGCCTTTATACCGGGGTCTGTGGGAGGAGCCACAGGAGCTGGAAGAAGTCAGACAGGTGTATGTAGTTCACCACACATTACGCACAAGTTAACCCAGCACAGTTAAATGAAAACTGCGGGATAAGCGCGCGTATCTAAACCGGGGTAACCTCTAGGTTACTTATCAACTATTCCCAAATCCTAGACCGGGGGTCGGCAACCCGCGGCTCCGGAGCCACATACGACTCTTTTACCTCTGTGCTGCGGCTCCCTGTTGCTTTGGGAAATAATTGGTCTTTTGCAGCATCCGCGCCCATGGGGGCTGGGTTGAGGGAGGCTTAAAAGCAAGGCTGTTTAGTTCGAATAAAGTTATTCGACTGCAGTTTACTGACTGCATGAGCACACCGCTACAACGTGTTTTTATCGCTATTAATATACGTCACCACTGCCAATACCTGACACCCGTCAGTGCGCGATTTCTTTAATTTTTCGATCCAAGGTAGGCCAACTATGGAGAATTCTAAAAAAAGAAAAGTGACTGAAGAAAACAGAACGTTTAATGATACGTGGACAGATTCATTTGCTTTCACTGTTGACGAGACTGGTTTACCGGTATGCTTGATATGAGAAACTAGCAAACAACAAAAAGTCAAATGTTGCAAAGCATTTCTAGAATAAACACGCAGCCTTTGCTCAAAAATATCCGGATGGAGATGAGAGAAAAAAAGTCGTTTCGGAACTGATGCGGAAGGTTGATCCATTTCAAGCAATGGATGAAGTCCGGAAAACCAACGACATACGCTAGTTATATTGCCGCTCAGGAAATAGTCAGGCACGGGAAGCAGTTTACAGATGGTGAATATATAAAAGAATCTTTCATTAAGATTTCAGAACATCTATTCACGGACTTTAAAAACAAGAGTGAAATTGTGCAGAAAATCAGGGATATGCCCCTCTCTGCAAAGACTGTCAAAGACAGAACCATAAAAATGGCAGAAGACATCACAAGACAGCAAATTAAAGACATCAATTCAGCTGTGGCCTACTCGATTGCCTGTGACGAGTCTAAAGACAAAGGTGATATTGAATAAATAGCGTTGTTCTGCCGGTATGTAAACTCTGCCGGGCCACAGGAAGAACTGATTGAGTTGATACCTCTAAAAGACCAAACACGGGGGGAGGACATCTGTGAGGCTGTCTTGAATTGTTTAAGAGCCAAAGGAATAAAGACTACCCACCTGGTGTCAGTAGCTACCGATGGGGCACCGAATATGACGGGAATGCACAAGGGAATTGTGGCTTTACTGCAGAAGTCGCTGGACAGAAAGCTGCTGATTTTTCACTGCATCTTGCACCAAGAGGCACTGTGCGCTCAAACATTTCCTCTGGAATGCACAGAAGTAATGGATGTTGTCATTCAGATTGTCAATAAAATAATGGCAAAAAGTTTAAATCACCGTCAATTCCGTTTGTTACTGGACGAGCTGGAAAGCGCATATTCTGATCTCCTGCTGCACAACAAAGTCCGGTGGCTGTCCAGAGGGGAGGTGCTGAAACGCTTTGTCGCGTGTCTGGAAGAAGTGAAAACTTTCCTGGGCAGCAAAGGGCTGGAAAAGCTACACTTCATGGTAGACATGACAGTGCACCTGAACACGCTGAACACAGCTCTTCAGGGGAAAGGACGTACAGCCCTACACATGTTGGAGGAGTTTTGGCATTCGAGCACAAGTTGACAGTGCTTGCCAGAGATTGACAGAAAGGCACTTTGTCTCACTTCCCCAATTTGAGAGAGTTCAAACAAGGTCACGACATGATAAGTTCGGAGTATTTACATTCTGCAATCATCGCAATGCAAACATCGTTTGGGAAACGCTTCTCTGAGTTCAGAGAGGAAAAAAACACATTATCCTTCCCGGTCACTCCCCCAAGCATCGATTCATCTCTACTGAATACGACTGCATTGGCAGGTGTGAGTAAACCTGATCTTGAGATGCAACTGGCCGAAATAGCCGACAAAGACATATGGGTGTCCAAGTTTAGACGCTTGACAGCAGACCTTGAAGATGTTGCCCGTCAGAAGGCCGTTCTTGCTCAGAATCACAAATGGAGTGATATTGAAAACCTCCCTAAATCGGACAAACTTGTGTTCGAAACATGGAATGCTATCCCCGACATTTATGTAAACATTAAAACGTATGCGCTTGGAGTCCTGTCGATTTATGTATGTGAGCAGGTGTTCTCCAACATGAACTTTATTAAAAACAAACATTGTGCACGCCTCACAGATGACAGCTTGCAATCCTGTGTAAAGATGAAGGTGACGTCATACAGCCCTGATGTGCAGATGCTGTGCGCTGAGGTCCAGGAGCAGAAATCCCATTAACCAAGTATGATACATATTTTAATTGCCTATTATTTTAGGAATATTCATATTTTTTCATTGTTCAGTGAAATAGTCCTTTTATTTTTCAGGTTGACAGCTGGCTGACGTTATTTTTGGTTTGCTGCTGGCGGAAAATTTAAGTTCAGCGTTTTTCATAAATACAAGAAGAACTCAAATAGACATTGAGTATTTTACTTAAAAGTAACCTTCAACCCAACGTCTTTTTTTCGGAGTTCAAAATGTTTTTGTTGCATGCAGAAATGTAATTTCGTTTTCTCTGCAGGAGTTCATCAATTTCATAAATGCAACACATTATAGTTTGTTTATACATAGCATAAAGGCAAAAAAAAGCGTTGTATGCAGTGTTATTTCATTTTAAATGTCAAACAGGTTTTGCGGCTCCCAGTGTTTTCTTTTCTGTGGGAAACGGGTCCAAGTGGCTCTTTCAGTGGTAAAGGTTGCTGACCCCTGTCCTAGACCATGCATGAAAAACCCAGCAGAAGGTACATCGTTAGGGCTGTTGGAACAGATGGAATTCCCCAGTAGAGTATGTATGTTTATAGTCTTATCTCGCAGTGTCTCTGGGTGTGCCCATACTTAATCTCCAAGACATTAGATTACAATTCAAGGATTTCCTGGAATCTCCATGCTAACATATGTTCCTAGTGTTTTTCCAGCCAGCATCTATCAGGGCATTTGTTACTAGTTCCAAAACCCCGAGTAGGCACACAGAATCCAAGGCATTATGAACATTGTGCATGCAGAGGAGCTTGCTATGAAAATTTTACAGTATGAAAAGTGATGTTGGCAAATGAAGGGCATCCACCCACTGCCAAAAGAGTTGTGTGGCTCGTATCTTTGAAGCCATGCCCAGAATTTTTAACCAACTCTTCCAACATCTTAGGACCCAAGGACATTGGTGTGTGATTAATTACTGAGAAGGCTCTGGGCTCCAATTTAGATAAAACTGTCTTTCTGGCTTTAATATCCTGGCACTTCGACTGAGAGGATCTTGAGACACTCTGATCAGTACAAGAGCAGCAGGAATACACATGAGTACCTGTCAGGGCCTTATCACATCTGACCTTTGCATTGCTGCTGGCCAGGAGATAATAGCTGTGGTCATGTGACAAAATGCTAATAAGCTTCCATGTAAAGTGTAACAAACAAGCTAGTATCTATCTGTACTGGCAGTCAAGAGGAAATATCTAAATTAGCCAATAGGCTGAAAATTTTTACATCAATTTCTGGTTATGTATATGGAATATGCATGCCGGAAAGCACAGCTAAAAACACCACAAAATACTGGAGGAACTCAACGGGCCAAGCAGCATCTCTGGAAAGGAATAAACAGTCAACGTCTGGGGCCAAGACCCTTTGTCTTGATTTTGTGTTGCCTTGGATTTCCAGCGACTGCAGATTGTGTCGTGTTTGTAAAAAATTAGTTGTTTGTAACAGAATGTAGCAAGTCTGTTAATGAAGCACTGTGAAATAAATGATTTTCAGCGAGGAAGCTAGAAGATTAAAAATGCTGGAACGCTCAGAAATAATCTGATTTAATTCGAGTAACATCACCCACTAATTTGGTTAGCATTGCACCTTCCTTGATTTGTATTATTGTTGGGAATTCAATGGAATGGTGGTTATGATAGCAAGAGGCTAGAATCCTTGCTGTATTTGTACAAGGTTTTGGTGAGGACACACCTCAAGGGAACTGTGTACTATTGATCATCTAGACCAGTCCAGATGAAGGTCTGGACTGCCCACTTCCCTTCATAGATGCTACCTCACCCGCTGTTTCATCTTGCTCCAGATCCCAGCATCTGCTGCGTCTTGTATTGCCTGTGTACAGATGCAGAACCCTCTTGCTTTAGACCTAGTACCTTGCATGAGAAGCGTGGGAGCAGTGAAGGGGCTTGTCCAATGATTTCCTGTACTCAGTGGAGTTTAGGAGAATGAAAATTGATCTCTTCAAGGGTATGTTGCTTCTTCAACCTCAAGGACTTAGAACATGTGTACATAGTCTCAGGATAAAGGAAAACATTCTTTGAGCAGGTCCTGGTAAATTGTTAGAATTTTCTTAAGGCTGTGGGTACTCATTTATTGTATGTTGAACAACATGGGCAAATGGATAGTAAAATAGCCTTAAACATTGGATCAGTAGGAAGTTATAGTTGCAGGCCAGATTACAGTGATCACAAGGCCAAGCACTTCACTTCTTCAGTCTTTATCGCATAAGATTGTTCTCCCAAAGACCAATCTAATGTTCGTTCATCATCGTTTATTTGTAATAGTTTGAAATAAGATAGCTCGTTGATTTACATCAGACCCTTAGCTGTGATTTGTGTTTCCCAACATGTCCTATTCATGGAGATACCCGAGACTGCAGATGCTGGAAACTGGAGCAACATACAATCTGCTTCCAGAACTCAATGGGATGAGCAGCATCTATGGAGAAAAATGTTTCAGTTCATGACCCTGTATCTGGATTTGGTCAGGATTGGTGCAGAAGAAGCAGACAGCTGTGTGTTCCGAGGGGTTGAAATTTGAGTGGGTAGGGGTGGTTAATGAGTCAAGATGATCAATGTTGAATCTTAATTTCCTATTCATTTCATTTAGGTCAAATCCTCCTTCTCACATTCCTTCACCTGATAGTATCTTCACACAGTCACCTGCTGTGCAAATGGTGTAAGTATGCACTTCCTACTTCTCCTCTTTCGCAGTGACCATACCCGTGTCCCAATGTGCCGATTCCTAGGCATACTGAACTTCTGTCAGGTAGTCAAAAGTTCCCATGTGCTCAGCTTTTGAGCCTCAAGAGAGGGACAAATAGCAAATGTTTATCACTGCCTTAAAATGTGGAAGTAAAGTTTGCAGATAGTGGGGTATGCCAATTCTACCTGCTATTTTAAGATTATTAAATAGTTCTCCAGTACAATAGGTTGTTCTCTTGACTTCACAATCTACAGTGTGCAACTTATTGTACATCTGTAGCTGTTACACTTCACTCTACATTCAGTTATTGTTTTATTTTGATTAATCTGTGTAATACTCTGATCTGTATGAACAATATACAAGACAAATTTTCACTGTATCTCAGTAGATGTGACAATAATAAACCAATTCCAATTCCATTTCCAGCACTGAGGATTGGATAAAAATGCAATAAAGTAACTTGTGTAGATTTGGAGAATTGAACGCAGATGTGTTTATGATTTTACAATTCCAATTTCAATACATTTGTTGGCATTGTCCTTGAATGTTTTCCAGGTCTGTTGAAAACGCCTTGGCGATGTACATTGCAGCCACTGTTTATCAGAGCTTCAGAGCAATTAATATTCAGAATTATTCAGTAATGAGGTTCCTTTATGCTAGAAGATATCAAATATTTCACTATTTTTGCAATGGGGTATTTCCCTTCGTGGCATAACTTTGCCAGTTATTGGAAGGGTTTTGCAAAGACATTATCTGGTTCTAGCACTGCAGCATTCACAGCCTCTAATATGCTCTCGCAGTACAATAATATTTTGGTCCAAGTGAGTTTTTGGTGACACTCAGCATGTTGATGGTGGGGAACCAGGCTATGGAAGGTTTCATTAAATGACAAGGGCAAACTATTATTGTTTCTCTTTAGGCTACAAATGGCACTTACTATTACCTTTCCAAACAAAAATATTATCCAGAGCCTGCTACCTGCAGTCAAGGACTTCTTCAATCACTCAACAATAATGATGGTGAAGTGACTGCTTAGATCCACTGAAAGGAGATAATCTGCACCCATGTGGCAAGTTCTAAGCGAACCTCTCATTGTCAACACTTGCCTTAACTATTCTCGTTCTTTCTTCTCCACATAACAACAGTATTATGCAGAGCACAGCACCTGACCATCCCTTACCATCTCTGTACCTGTTTAAGGACTCTGTGTGGCACAGGACTCTATGATTCTCATTCTGATTTCCACAGTTGCTGGAGACTGCATAGGGAGCCACAGGACGAATCTCTTGCTCCCACTAATGCCATCCATTGGGATAAAATGTTGGCTGGACAAGGCCATTGAGCGAGATGTCATCACCACTTTGCGATGTTGTTATGCATCTAGAGAAATCTTTTGGTCATTAAGAATAGAGAGCAATGAGTGTAATGCAGGTAGGTGGGATTAGGGCAGACAGGTGCCGTGGACTCAGTGACGTTCCGACTCTGTATGACTCTCTAACTATTCTGCTAACCCTATGCTAAAGATCAGAGACTAGCATTATTTGTCAATGTAAGATGAAACATCAAAACATAAAGTGAAATGCATCATTTGCTTAACCAACCAACACAGTCTGAGAATTGCAGTGTTGGAGACAAACTGCAAAGTGTTGACATCTTCCTGGTGCCAACATTGCATGCCCACAACTTACAGGACCAACACTAACTCTAATCCATATGTCTTTAGAATGTGGAGGAGACTCGAGCACCCGGAGGAAACCCTCATATTTACAGGAAGAGCATGCAAACCCTCACAGACAGAGCTGGACATTGAATCCCGATCGCTGATCACTGGCACAGTAAAATGTAGCATTAACCACTACGCTACCAAGTTCCTTCTCAAAGCTACTTTCAGTAGCTGCCAGTCTTCCTCTGAGACAGTGCTTAAAGCTCTGCCTCTTGGCCAGGCTTTTGGTTATCTGCCTGTTGTGAGTTAATCCCCACCTGCAGTCCAGCAGCTACAAGTCTTTACACACTGATACAAACATGCAAAGGACTATCTATGACAAGAGGGTCTCTTCAGATTATTAGATACACTGGTTTGAACACACATTGGGACAAAGAGAATGATTAGCAGATGTAATGATTCATGAGATTTGCTAGTAGATGGAGCACCTCTTTACCCACCTAACTGGCGATACCATATTGTCCTCAACATCCTGCATATAGTCTCGAGCATATTCAGGAGATCAGCTTTTTACCTTTCAATTGGATCCCACCTTCAAGCCACTTATGAAGTCCTCCCTTTAGCCTATCTCCTCAATCTCAATATTAGCAAAGTAACTGGCATTCTTGTACCCAATGTTGTTATTTGAATGTCCTTGGGAAGTCTGATAAAGTTAGTCAGTATTAAGCTCATGGCTCCCCTCCCCTTGACCCCCTGAATCATTTAATCTGGTCAAACATCTCAGTAAGGCTTTGACAAGTTAGGTCATGATGTTTAACAGTGCAGGGGATATAGGTCAGCTGATAATTGATATAGTTAGTTAGTGCATATATAACTTTACCTTATACACTTAATAATTCTGCACAGTCAAATCATCTTACACAATTATGATTTATATAGAATAAGAATATTTTCTATAATATTCTGGTGATAGGTTTTTTTCAAAACTTCCCTTCCCACAAACTGACACCCATTCTGTTACTCTTCGTCTATGGCAATCCCTCAGAATCAAAAGTGGCTTCCTTCCTCTCCAGTTCTGACGTTTCTCAGCCAACTGAATGATCCCATCGTAGGAATACCAGACTCTTCCACAGATGGGGCAGGAGGTGCCTGACGGATGGCTTGCAAGGTGATTGCAGTCTTTTGACTGTGTATACAGGGCTTCTGTGTACTGCTAATCCATAGACCCAGGGTTCTAATACCATTCCAAATGCTCTTTCTGCACTTGGTGTGGTCATGGCCAAAGATTCCCATGAGTCAGAGAGGACATGGCACTTGTTCAAACAGAGAACATTTTAAAATCTTTTCCTCTGTCCACCTGGTAGACATTTAATAGGTACCTGAGGGATAACTTGTTCACCCAGACAGCAGTCAGTATATGGAATGAGCTGCCAGAGGGAGTGGTTGGGGCAGGTACAGTAACAACATTTAAAAGGTACTTGGGCAGGTACATGGATAGGAAAGGTTTAGAGCAGGGAATCCCAACCTTTTTTTATGCCAGGGACCAATACCATTAAGCGATGGATCCATGGACCCTGGGTTATGAAACTCTGGTTTAGAGGACTATGGGTCAAACACAGACTAGTTTCACTATCAAACCCGCAGATGAAGGGGGTGCTGTAGTAGTCTGGTGTACTGACCGCTACGTTGCTGAGGTCCTGCGCCAACTCTCAGACACCTCCTCTTATTAAACTATCAGCAAAAAATGAAGATTGTACAATAATCAATCTAACCTATATTAATTATACATGAAAAAGATTAAAGATAATCGTCAAAAGAAAAAAATATATAAAATACAGGAAAAAAATGTATATTAAGAAATAGAAAAAAAAATAAACCTAAACTAACATGGGCAATAATAATAGTTTATATATATATGATAGTGTCAAAAACTCCGGAACTCCATACCAGAACAGAATGAAAAGAGTAAAGGTCCGGAATAAGCCAAATTAATTCATATGAAAGTATCGAATGAACGGTCCCCAAGTTTCTTCAAATTTAATTGAAGAATCGAAAATAGTACTTCTAATTTTTTCTAAATTTAAACAAGAAATAGTTTGGGAAAACCACTGAAATGTGGTAGGAGGATTTACTTCTTTCCAATTTTGTAATATAGACCTTCTGGCCATTAATGTTACAAAGGCAATCATTCGTCTAATTGAAGGGGAGAGTCGACTATCATCTTCATTTGGTATACCAAAAATTGCAGTAATAGAATGAGGTTGTAAATCAATATTCCAAACTGAGGAAATGGTGGCAAATATGTCCTTCCAATAATAATGTAAGGTAGGACATGACCAAAACATGTGGGTCAATGAAGCCACATCTAAATGACATCTGTCACATTGAGGATTAACATGAGAATAAAACCGAGCAAGCTTATCTTTAGACATATGAGCTCTATGTACGACCTTAAATTATATTAAAACATGTTTAGCACATATAGAAAAAGAATTAACCATTTGTAAAATTTTTTCCCATTTTTCCATTGATATATTGTATTGAAGTTCTTTTTCCCATTCCTGTTTAATTCTACCCGATACTTCTGGTTGTATCTTCATAATCATATTATAAATAAAAGCCACTAATCCCTTCTGACAGGGATTTAAAGTAAAAATCATATCTGAAAAATCTATCAAAGTTGAATTAGGAAAGGATGGTAAAACTTTATATAAAAAAATTTCTAATTTGTAAATATCTAAAAAAATTAGATTTAAGTAACTTAAATTTGTTAGAAAGTTGGTCAAAAGACATTAAACTACGTTCAGAAAAAAGATCACGAAAACATATTATACCTTTCCTTTTCCATATACTAAAATTTTGATCTATTAAAGAAGGTTTAAAAAAAATTAAGTAAGATAGGGCTATTAAGAACAAAGTTTTTCAAAGTAAAAAACTTACGAAATTGAAACCAAATTCATAATGTATGTTTGACAATAGGGTTAGATATCTGTTTATTAAGTTTAACTAAGTCAGTAGGAAGAGAAGAGCCAAGAACAGAAAATAAAGAATATCCTTGTGCATCATTAGTCACCTCCTCTTACTTACCCCTCAAACAGGACCCCACTAAGGAATACCAGGCCATTGTCTCCCACACCATCACCAACCTTATTGACTCTGAGAATCTCCCATCCACCTCCACCATCCTCATAGTTCCCACACCCCACACCTCCTATTTCTACCTCCTATCCAAAATCCACAAACCTGCCTGTCCAGGTAGACCCATTGTTCCTGCTCCACTGAACTCACATCAGCATACCTCGACTCTGTTTTATCCTCCCCAGCTCTGTTCCTTCTTACCTATATCCGTGACACCTCACAAGCTCTTGATCTTTTCAAGGATTTTGAGTTCCCTTGGCCCCAATCATCTTATTATCACTATGGATGTCCAGTCCCTACACACCTCCATTCCCCACCAGGAAGGCCTCACTATGGATATCCAGTCCCTACACACCTCCATTCCCCATCAGGAAGGCCTCACTATGGATGTTCAGTCCCTATACACCTCCATTCCCCACCAGGAAGGCCTCACTATGGATATCCAGTCCCTACACACCTCCATTCCCCACCAGGAAGGCCTCATTATGGATATCCTGTCCCTACACACCTCCATTCCCCACCAGGAAGGCCTCACTATGGATGTCCAGTCCCTATACACCTCCATTCCCCACCAGGAAGGCCTCACTATGGATGTCCAATCCCTATACACCTCCATTCCCCACCAGGAAGGCCTCACTATGGATGTCCAGTCCCTACACACCTCCATTCCCCACCAGGAAGGCCTCACTATGGATGTCCAGTCCCTATACATTCCCCACCAGGAAGGCCTCACTATGGATGTCTAGTCCCTATACACCTCCATTCCCCACCAGGAAGGCCTCACTATGGACGTCCATTCCCTAAACACCTCCATTCCCCACCAGGAAGGCCTCACTATGGATGTCTAGTCCCTACACACCTCCATTCCCCACCAGGAAGGCCTCACTATGGACGTCCAGTCCCTACACACCTCCATTCCCCACCAGGAAGGCCTCACTATGGATGTCCAGTCCCTATACACCTCCATTCCCCACCAGGAAGGCCTCACTATGGATGTTCAGTCCCTATACACCTCCATTCCCCACCAGGAAGGCCTCACTATGGATGTCCAGTCCCTACACACCTCCATTCCCCACCAGGAAGGCCTCAAAGCTCTCCATTTTTTCTGGACACCGGACACAACCAGTTTCCCTCTACCACCACTCTCCTCCGCTTATTGGAACTTGTCCTCACTCGCAATAATTTATCCCTTGGCGGCTCATCCCACCTCCTTCAAACAGAAGGTGCAGCCATAGGCACTCACATGGGTCCCAGCTACGCCTGCCTGTTTGTCAGCTGCATGGAACAGTCTGTGTTCCACGCCTACACTGGTGACCATTCCACACTTTTCCTATGCTACGTCGATGACTGCATTGGTGTTGCTTCCTGCACCTGTGCTGAACTTGTCAACTTCATCTACTTTGCCTCCATCTTCAACCTTACCCTCAAATTTTCCAAAACCTCCTTCCCCTTTGTCAGGAACGGGGGCCGGATGGACCCAAACACAGGACGTAGACACTGAAGTACTAGGGGGAGGACAGGATGGGGATGCCATGGCATTTAAGGGTAGCTGGGGTTCAGGCAGATAGAGTTCAGGCAGGCAGAGCAGAGCGGCTCCCGAAGTTCGAAGTCAGGTAGGCAGGCTCCCGGGATTCAGGCAGACAAACAGATCCTCGAGGTTCAGGCAGACAGGCAGATCCTCGAGGTTCAGGCAGACAGACAGATCCCTGGGTTCAGGCAGACAGACAGATCCCCGGGTTCAGGCAGACAGACAGATCCTTGAGGTTCAGGCTGGCAGACAGATCCTCGAGGTTCAGGCAGACAGACAGATCCTCGAGGTTCAGGCTGGCAGACAGATCCTCGAGGTTCAGGCTGGCAGACAGATCCTCGAGGTTCAGGCAGACAGACAGATCCTCGAGGTTCAGGCTGGCAGACAGATCCTCGAGGTTCAGGCAGACAGACAGATCCTCGAGGTTCAGGCAGACAGACAGATCCTCGAGGTTCAGGCAGACAGACAGATCCTCGAGGTTCAGGCTGGCAGACAGATCCTCGAGGTTCAGGCTGGCAGACAGATCCTCGAGGTTCAGGCAGACAGACAGATCCTCGAGGTTCAGGCTGGCAGACAGATCCTCGAGGTTCAGGCAGACAGACAGATCCTCGAGGTTCAGGCAGACAGACAGATCCTCGAGGTTCAGGCTGGCAGACAGATCCTCGAGGTTCAGGCTGACAGACAGATCCTCGAGGTTCAGGCTGGCAGACAGATCCTCGAGGTTCAGGCAGACAGACAGATCCTCGAGGTTCAGGCTGGCAGACAGATCCTCGAGGTTCAGGCAGACAGACAGATCCTCGAGGTTCAGGCTGGCAGACAGATCCTCGAGGTTCAGGCTGACAGACAGATCCTCGAGGTTCAGGCTGGCAGACAGATCCTCGAGGTTCAGGCTGGCAGACAGATCCTCGAGGTTCAGGCAGACAGACAGATCCTCGAGGTTCAGGCTGGCAGACAGACAGACAGGTCTAGGTGGCGATGGGCTAGCAGAGAGCCCTCCCTGGGCGGGCAGGATATGTCCCGGGTAGGGCCGCCTCCCAGGCGGAAACACCGGAGGCCTGGGCACGACGCGGACCCCTAGGCGGGTGCGGGGCACAGTCCCAGGGTTGGGCAGAAGAGAAGGAGAGGGCAGAACCCCCTCCGGGCCATGGCGGGTCGGCCAAACGCACCCGACAGAGGTGAGGGATAGGAGCAGGCAGAACCACTGCCGGGCCACGGCAGGTCGGCCAGACATGCCCGACAGGGGCAAGGGGTAGGAACGGGCATAAGTCCAGGGTGACCAACACAACAGCCATGACAACGGGAAAATTCGGAAACGGCCGGCAGACAGCGCGACCACGCAAAACACAAAACCGAGCGGAGAAGCGGGACCAGCGCATGGGAAGAAAGGTGGGAGAGCGGACCAACCTGGCAGTACTGGTACAGGCAGAGAAGCATGATGAAGAATAGGTCTGAGCCCGGGCGGGATAACAGAATGTAGAGACGAGTTCAGAGTCGGCGGGGAAACAAAACGACCACCCGTCTGGTCCCAGTCCTAAGGCCCCTTATAAACGCCTGCAGCTCAATGAGTTACAGGTGTGTCTCCTTGAGCCAGGAGGGTCCTAACTAGATCACGGGTGACGGGAGGGACAACTGCAGGACCCAGAGTCCGGAGCACTCGGTCCGGATCAAAACCCAGAACACGGTTCCAGACTGGACCCTGACACCCTTTCTCGATCTCACTGTCTCTATCTCCGGAGACAGCTTACCCTGCAATGTCTATTACAAACTCATGGACCCTCACAGCTACCTGGACTACTGCTCGTCGCACCCTACTACTTGCAAAAACACCACCCCCTTTTCTCAATTCCTTTGTCTCCACTGCATCTGCTCTCAGAATGAAGCTTTTCATTCTAGAATGAAGGGGATGTTCTCCTTTTTCAAAGAAAGGGGCTTCCCTTCCTCCACCATCAACACTGCTCTCAACCGAATCTCTTCCATTTCATGCATGTCTGCTTTTACCCCATCCTCCCACCACACTACCAGGGATAGGGTTCCTCTTGTCCTCACCTACCACCCTACTAGCCTCCATGTCCAGCATATAATTCTCCAAAATTTCTGCCATCTCCAACGGGATCCCCCCACCAAGCACATCTTTCTCCGCGCCCACCCCCCACTTTCTGCTTTCTGCAAGAATCGCTCCCTACACAACTCCCTTGTCCATTGGTCCCTCCCCACTGATCTCCCTCCTGGCTCTTATCCTTGCAAGTGGAACAAGAGCTACACCTGCCCAACACTTACTCCCTCACCACCATTCAGGGCCCCAAATAGTCTTACCAGGTGAGGCGACACTTCACTTATGAGTCTTTTAGGGTCATTTACTGTGTTTGGTGCACCAAGTGAGGCTTCTGTACATCAGTGAGACCCGACGTAGATTGGGAGACTGCTTCGCTAAGCACATACTGTATGCTCCATCTGCCAGAACAAGCGGGATCTCCCAGTGCCCACCCATTTTAATTCCGCATCTCATTCCCATTCCAGTATGTTCATCCATGGCCTCCTCCACTATCATGATAAGGCCACACTCAGGTTAGAGGAAAAACACAGAATACTCCGTCTGGGTAGCCTCCAACCTGATGTCATGAACATCGATTTCTCAAACTTCCGGTAATTTCCCCCCACCACCCCCTTTCATCATTTCCCATCCCCTTTTCCCTCCCTCACTTTATCTGCTTGCCCACCCATTGTCTCTCGCTGGTGCTCTTCACCAATCAACTTCCCAGCTCTCCTCTACTTCATCCTCCCCCTCCAGGCTTCACCTATCACCTGGTGGTTCTCTCCCCCCCCCCCCACCAACTTTAAAATCTGCTCCTCAGCTTTTTTTTCTCCAGTCTTGCCGAAGGGTTTTGGCCCGAAACATCGAATGTACTTTTTTTCCATGGATGCTGCCTGTCCTGCTGAGTTCCTCAAGCATTATTGGATTAGCTTAGATGGGAGCTGGACCTGTTGAGATGAAGGGCATCTTCTGTGCTGCAGGAACTTATAAGTCTGAGCCGGGTTTATTGTCATATACACAAGTCCGTATATGCACAGGGGCAATGAAAAGCTTTTTTGCAGCAGGCACATAGCATCATATAAGCAGCACTAACAAGAAAAACATAAGCCAAACATAAATTATGCAGCTTTTACAAGGAACAGAAAGCAAAAAAGGACCAATTTTAGTGCAAAATGATCATAGTGGTCATAGTGTTACTAAACTGTAGTGACTAGGGTTGTGCCAGTTGGTTCAAGATCTGAATGGTTGAAGGGAAGTAGCTGTTCTTCAGCCTCGTGCTGCGGATCCTCAGGGCTTCTGTACCTCCTGCCCGATGGCGGCTGGGTAAAGATGGCATGGCCCAGATGGTGGGGATTTTTGATGATGGATGACTATCTCCATCACTGATCCCCCAACATAGACTGCTGCAAACTTATATGATTGGTTTCTTAACCTCTTAGTAACCTCTAGTTATTTTGGTTGTTTTGAGTCAATTTTAACAATGCATGTGTATTTTAAAGTTTAACTGTCCTCCACAGTCACACACTCCAAACCATGTCAGTGTCTGCAATACTCTTTCTAATGACTTGACGTCATTAAAGATTGTCTGTTCATCCAAGGTAGTTCCTTCTTTTATTCTGTCATCATCTTGATAAATGAAAAGTGGATCTGCAGCAGACACAATTGCAATCACAAGTGATCATGTGCCGGGAATGATGCTTATGGGAAGAGCTGGACTATGAAACTGATAAAAGCGGAATGAATACCCTTGTGAACTCACTATTTTGCCAGAAAATAGAGTTTTGGAGAAGGAAAATATTTTCTTGTGACAGAAAATCCTTTGAAAACAAGTGTCGGTTGAGTCCAAGAACTTAGCTTCCCCAATAGTTTTCATTTTTTGCTCCCTCAAGATTTCGGACAGTACAAAAGCAACATTGAGTTCTTCAGGTCAAGTACCGTTCAGTGCTGGCCCTGGCGTACTGTCAGTGATCACTGCCTCAAGGCTCATAGATTCCAAGAAGCACAGAAAACAAGTCTTTCATTGTATGAAAGCAAATCAACCCAGACAAGCTCAATCATTTTTTAATACTCATAAATGAAAGAGCCTTGTTGTTGGAACAGCTTACTTCACCTTAAAGTTTTTGAAATTGAGCAATGTTAAATGTTTGGAGCAAAAATAAGGGGGTCCTAGAAGACCAACACAAAACCAAAACTGCTGGTGTCACTCAGCAGATTGATCAGAGAGAAAATAAGTCAATATTTTGGGTCAAGGTCTCTCTCAGGACACGTTTAATCAGTTCTGCATAAAGTCTTCGTTATGAACCATTAACTTCATCTTCCTCCCTGCCACGAGATGCTGTTTGAATGCAACCATAATTTTCTGTCTTTGTATTTTAAAATGTTTATTAGTCATCAAAAATATTAAGGAAGCAATTTCAAATTATCAGCACTCTCTTGTCAGTAAACCCTGGCATATTATACTCCTGATGTCAGTTTCAGTCACTACTGCTTTACAAGACACTCTTCTGTTCTCAAAGTTATACAGGGAGGCATGAATGTTACTGCAGACTGCTTTGGGCCAATGGATATGCTCACAACTCACTGCTTTTGACAGTGAAATTCTCCTCTTGTTAATGTTAGTGTAGCCCCTGGTAAGCCCCAGGCTCGCTCAGCTCACTTCCGTCTAGGGAAAGCAGCCTTTGGCCCGGCCAAACTGGGTAATCAGCTTGTGTGAATGCTGTGTGATGTCCCCAACATGCCAAATAACAGACAGTACACCATATCTGATTAAATGAGTTCACTTTATAGATCTTACTGGAACTATGTAGTTAATAGAGTTACGATATAAAAGGAAAAGTAAAATGCGCCAAATTTATCAAAGTCCAAACCACTTTGTGCACAACCGTTGGAGCTCAGTTAACGAAGTCTTCTTCCCACCATTTGATCCCCTCCAACCTCCTCGACCCCCCGCCTGGGACCAACAACAGTGGTCGACCAGACGATCCACACAGATCTGTCTTCGTCTCCTCTCCTCACCGAAAACCCTGGGCCCTGGACCTCCACTCGAGGTCCGTTCCATCATCCAGCTTACAGCATCGCGTCTTCTCTCTCCAACCCCTTCGGGCCTTCTCCCCAAAAGTCAACACAACACGAGCTTACAGACCCACAAAAAAGAATAACATCTATCCCAATTGGTTAACAAATGAATACAATTCTCATTATCAGCAATTATAACCCAAACAAGCTGTGAGAGAAAGCACTCTCTCACCAGTCAACGCAGCAAAGAAGTATTTTTACTTTTAACATAACAAAGAAGCCATTTTATTAGCCTTAGCTAATGAGCGTGGCCTCGTCACAACAGTAGAGGAGGCCACAGACTGACATGTCAGAATGGGAATGGAAAGTAGAATTAAAATGGATGGCCACTGCCACTTTTTGTGGCAGATGGAGTATAGGTGCTCCCAATCCCACCGATAACATAAAAGAAGAAACCCCTTACGTTAGTAAATACAGAAAAGTAACTGAACGCATTAGTACAATTTCAAAATGGGACTAAAGGGCCTATTTACCTTTCTGTGTTAATAAGCAATGTACTCTCTAATTGTCTGAACTTGTCCCAATCTTACAACTTTCAGCAAGTTCTAACAATTTCAGTGTAAAGTGAACTTCCATTACGGCGGTTCCAATGCACAAGATCTAAAGATGCTGCAGAGGGCTGTAGAATCAGACAGCTCCATCAGGGGCACAAGCATCCCCACATTGGTGACAACTTCAAGAGGGAGCACACCAAGAAAGCCTCATCCATCGTTAAGGACCCTCACATCCAGGGCGTGTCCTTTTCTCATTGCTGCCATCAGCTACAGGAGCCTGCGGACCTACACTCAGAATCAGATTTATTATCACTGACCTAAGTTATGAATTGTGTTGTTTTACAGCAGCAGAGCAGTGTAATGCATAAAAAATTACCGTAAGTTACAATAAAATATAACAATGTAAATAAGTAGTGAAAAATAAGGCCAAAATAGTGAGGCAGTGATCTTGGGTTCATAGACCATTCAGAAATGTGACGACAGAGATGAAAAAGCTGCTCCTGAAATGTTGACTTATGTCGTCAGGGTCCTGTACCTCTTCCCTGATGGTGGCAATGAAGAGAGGGCATGTCCTTAATGATGGGTGCCGCCTTTCTGAGATCTTCATAAATCTTCCCCTTATGAAGATTTTCTCAATGCTGGAGAGACTGGTGCCTATGATGGAGCTGGCTGAGATTATAACCCTCTGTGGGCTTTTTACAATCCTGTGCATCGACGCCTCCGGTGATGCAGCCAGTTAAAGTGCATCAGAAGGGACTTGGCCCAAAAGATTAACTCTTTATTCCTCTCCATAGCTGCTATGTGACCTGCTGAGTTCCTCCAGCATTTTGTGTGCTCTACTCATTAAATACTAATTGCTGGGAGTTTATTTTGAGGGCAGGGTGAAATCAACAATATCCACATGGGCATAGGAGGCAACACAAATACAGTCATCAATATTGCAGATAAAGATTTGGGCAGCAGCAACAGAATAAAGTTGAAGCAGAGGCTGTTCCATGTGACCAACACAAAAGCAGATGTAGCTGGGGGCCCATGTTCATTTGAGGGCAGGTTAAAAGTTAGAGGATGTTTGATCTCCACTTCCAGGTAATATGCTTCCACTCTGACCCTTCCTCCCCCCAAAACAGATCTTGCTATAACTACCCCACATTTCCCTTCACCCAGTTCCTTTCTCCTCTCTTAGCCACTCAATCTGTCCATCACCTACACATACGACTGGGCTCTCTCCCCCCACCTCCCCCACTGTTCCCACCTGTTCTCTCAACATCTGTTTGTTTCTATGCACTACCTTCTTTTCCCATAAGACTCCACAATTTGCTTCCCTTTGTTTCCTCCACTCTCCTCCCAGCTTTCCTTCCACTCCTCCCTCCTCACCTACCCATAACTCATCCTCACCTGTATCCACCTATCTCCTCCCAGCTCTCCTTCCACTCCTCCCTCCTCACCTACCCATAACTCATCCTCACCCTGTATCCACCTATCTCCTCCCAGCTCTCGTTCCACTCCTCCCTCCTCACCTACCCGTAACTCATCCTCACCTGTATCCACCTATCTCCTCCCAGCTCTTGTTCCATCCCTTCTGTCCTCACCTACCCGTAACTCATCCTCACCTGTATCCACCTATCTCCTCCCAGCTCTCGTTCCACTCCTCCCTCCTCACCTACCCATAACTCATCCTCACCTGTATCCACCTATCTCCTCCCAGCTCTTGTTCCACCCCTTCTGTCCTCACCTACCCGTAACTCATCCTCACCTGTATCCACCTATCTCCTCCCAGCTCTCATTCCATCCCTTCTGTCCTCACCTACCCGTAACTCATCCTCACTTGTATCCACCTATCTCCTCCCAGCTCTTGTTCCATCCCTTCTGTCCTCACCTACCCGTAACTCATCCTCACCTGTATCCACCTATCTCCTCCCAGCTCTCGTTCCACTCCTCCCTCCTCACCTACCCATCACTCATCCTCACCTGTATCCACCTATCTCCTCCCAGCTCTCGTTCCACTCCTCCCTCCTCACCTACCCATAACTCATCCTCACCTGTATCCACCTATCTCCTCCCAGCTTTCCTTCCACTCCTCCCTCCTTACCTACCCGTAACTCATCCTCACCTGTATCCACCTATCTCCTCCCAGCTCTCGTTCCACTCCTCCCTCCTCACCTACCCATAACTCATCCTCACCTGTATCCACCTATCTCCTCCCAGCTCTCGTTCCACTCCTCCCTCCTCACCTACGCATAACTCATCCTCACCTGTATCCACCTATCTCCTCCCAGCTCTTGTTCCATCCCTTCTGTCCTCACCTACCCGTAACTCATCCTCACCTGTATCCACCTATCTCCTCCCATCTCTCGTTTTACTCCTTCTGCTCACGTCATTATACTGGCTTTATCTCTATTCTTTCAGTCCAAATGAAGGGTTTTGAGGCCCAAATCCAATGCTCCCTGAAGGAGCCTCAGAAGTTAATAGGGTGGTAAAAAGGGTGTCTGGCTGCTTACCTTTATTGGTCAAGACCTTGTGTTTAAAGGTCAGGAGGTAATGTTGCAGCTTTATAAAGCCCTGGTTAGCCCACATCTGGGGTATTGCATACAATTCTGCCCACCTCTTATAGGAAAGACGCGAAGGGTTTGGAGAGGGCGCAGAAGGGATTTACCAGGATTAGAGAGCATGTGCTGTAAGGAAAAGTTGGACAAATTTTCAGTGGAGCAGCAGAGGCTGAGGGGAGATCTCAGAGAGGTTGATATCATTATGAGATAGAGAAGAGAGCTGGTATATTTTTCCCAGAGTCAAAAGAGATATCTCCCTCCAGCTTCAGAGTTGTGTATCGATTACGGAGCAGGTTGTGGATCAGCTGCCCCTCCTGTTGCCAACCTGTGCCAATGGGAGACATCCATAACATTGGGTCTTCCCTGGTTCAACCTGAGGAATTTTCAGACAGCATATCCCTTAAAAAGGCCATCTTTCCAATCTTCTTCACAAACAGAATTCAGCATGTTATCTAAAATTTTGACAGACTTCTATAGGTGCACTTTGGTGAATATCCTGACTGGTTACATCACAGAAAAGGCTGTCGCAGAAAGAGTCCTCCTGACATTGCATCCTTGTAAATGTGCTAAAGAAAGCAGCATCTTTCATCAAGGGCCTCCATCACAGAGCCATGCTCGGTGTTATCATCAGGCAGGAGGTACAGAAGGCTGTTATCCCACAATACCAATACAGTGAAAAGCATGCCTCTATATTGTTCATACAGATCATTTCATTACACATTGTGTTGAGGTAGTGTAAAGGAAAGCAATAACAGAGTGCAGAATAAAGTGCAACAGGTACAGAGGAACAATGAGATGCAAGGTCAGAATGAGTTACATAGATTGTAAGGTCAAGTGTCATTTTATAACAATGGTATGAAAGCTGTCATTGAGCCCAGCGGTCTGTGTTTTCAGGTTTTCGTATCTTCTGGCAGATGGGAGGAACAGAAGAGTGGTTATCCAGAGTGGGCGGGGTCTTTGATCATGTCTGCTTTGCTGAGGCAAAGAGAGAGTAGACAGGGTCGATGGAGGGGAGTCTGGTTTCTGTGATGTCCACAGCTTTCTGCAGTTCCTTGCAGTCAGAGGCAGAGTAGTTACTATATGAAACCACAATGCATCCAGATAGGATGCTTCCTATGGTGCCTCAATAAAAACGGTGAGGGCCAAAGAGGAGATGTCAAACTTCTTCAGCCTCCTGAGGGAGTAGTGGTGTTAGTAAGCTCTCTTGGCCGTGAAGTCAATATTGTTGGTTCAGGACAGGTTATTGATGACTTTCACTCTTAGGGACTTGAAGCTTTCTACCTTCTTGACCTCAGCACCATTGATGAAAATAGAAGCAATGAGCACTGATCCCCATCCTGAAGTCAATGACCAGCTCTGTTTTGCTGGCATTGAAGGAAAGATTGCTGTCAATGACACCGTATCACTGGGCTCCCTATCTTCTTCCCGTACTCCAACTCTTTGTTGTTTGAGATACAGCCCACTGGTGCCGTATACACTGCATTATTAAAGCAGAGAATGTTGGAAGCACTCAGCAGGCCAGGTGGTTTCTGTAGAGACAGAAATAGAGTTAACATTTAGATTGATGACCTTTCAACAGAACAGAAATATGTTAAGTTTTCTGAAAGAGGACACCAAGCATTTTTACATTTTTTACAGCCGTTTAAGCAGGCACTGGTAAAACACAGAAACTACTTGTAGGTAACAAACAAAACAAGTAAAATACTGACCACTTTGTTAAACATACTTTTTCTGGTAAGAAATCACTGCAATCAATAGTGCATAATTTCCCTTTCAGAATTGAGCTTTCTGAACTCTCTGCCATTTTTGCAGTGTGAACTGAAGCCTGGAAGGTGCACTTTGACATGTACGGACTGAGTCAGGGCAGGCCTCAGGCCCAACAACAGGGAATAAGCCAATGTTCCACCATTGCTGGAATAGAGGCTATTAGATGTGGCGGAACTGAGATGAGGCAAAGTTGAGGCAGCAGGTTGCAGGCCCAGGCCCAAGGGTAAGAAGTGACCCAAGGTTTGATTGATTTAAACACTGGACTGAATTGGAAAGGTCCAGTGTGGGCCAGATCGAGACGGCAGGGCCCAGGTCTGAGAGCAAGGAACGACCCGAGGTTTGGACGATTTAAGTGCTGGGCAGATGGAAAAGGTAAAGGTGTCGGCCAGATCGAGGCGGCAGGGCCCAGGCCTGAGAGTGAGGAACAACCCAAGGTTTGGACGATTTAAGTGCTGGGCAGATGGAAAAGGTCAGGGTGTTCGGACAGGAGGCAAGGGACGGGCCAGTGCAGCTTCCTGCACCATGAGGTTTACTCGATTCTGCACTGAATTGAGGCTGTGGCCTACAACTAATGGGCTACATGATTGGCTGCGGCAATGACCAGCTTCGCGACTGTGAACACACTTCTGCGAGCTTCAGTTGCTTGTTGTCTACACGTATTGTTTCTCTTTGCACACGGCGTGTTTGATGAACTTCTGTTAATGGGTTCTATTGGGTTTCTTTGTTTTGTGGCTGCCTGTCAAGACACAAACCTCAAGGTTGTAAATGGTCTACACACTTTGATATAAATATACCTTGAACTTTGAATTTGATTGGATGTTAAAGAGTGCTATGGTAACTACATTGTGCTTAGCTGATAAAGCTGTCCTGGTTCTCCTTATCCCCTCTCCTTTGTGGTCTGGCTATTGTGTTGTTTCAACTCTTGTACTGAAACTAGTGGAGACTCCAGGATCAATGCATCAATAGTGACAAACTGTTGGCCTTCCTACCTGCAGGCAATCCCCTGAGGTAGGCTGTGAAAAAATGGAGCAATTATTGCCGCATGTAGAATATCTATCAATACCGTCCATCACCGACCACTGCCCTGGCATTGCAACAAATACTATTGCTTAAAAATTAACTTATCAAAAAAAAAGGATGATCAAACTCACAGAGTAACAAGGGCTTGTTTCCTGTTTTGCTGCAAGAATAATTTGCTTGAAAAGATGTTTACATTTTAATTTCTGATTTAAAGTTCTGAGAAAATCAAGGCTTCAATTGCTGAGGTTTCTGCATAGCGTTCTGTTTTTACATGACAACACTTTGTTTTATTTATACACACACATAGGCGCATGGCCAAGTGGATAAGGCATTCGTCTAGTGATCTGAAGGTTGGTAGTTCGAGCCTTGGCTGAGGCTGCGTGTGTGTCCTTGAGCAAGGCACTTAACCACACATTGCTCTGCGACGACACCGGTGTCAAGCTGTATGGGTCCTAATGCCCTTCCCTTGGACAAAATTGGTGGCGTGGGCAACTACTGGTCTTCCGTAAGAAAAAACCTTGCCTTGGAAGGTTTGCCACAACCACTCCAGCTTCCGAGATGTCAACACTCTAGCTCTCCAGAGTACTGGCGCGGCCTCTTTAAGATTCAACGGGGGAAGGTGACTACACATTCAAATTTTGGACCTTGGCCCAGGAGAGTGGTTGGAATTGGGAGGCCTTGGCCATGCTAAACCACCACAGACTCAGAGATGAACTGCAGAATGCCCTCACCTTGGGAGAGCTAGCAAAGAACTTAGGGGTTCTCATCGATCAGTCCCTCCATCTCGATAATCGTCTGGCAGGGCAAAAGTGGGACCACTTCAGGAGGTCGAAGAGAGCTGGTCCAAGTCCGGTCCCTATGCATCACAGTTCCACTCCCTAAGCTCGGACTGTGACCAGTCCATCTCCTGCTGCAGATTCAGTCAAACCCCTGCAGGTTAGTTGCACTAGGCTCTCTGCCAATGAGGGATCCTGGCATCAGAGTCAGGGTTGCTGCTTTCAGCAGGACACCTGCAGGAAAAATGTCCGAAGCTGCAGCCAACAGGCTAAGGGGTCTTTGTTCTGTAACGGTTTTAATTTCATTCTGGCCCATCGACCAGGGTCTAAGAACCTGATGCCGGATGCCCTGTCCCCTCAGTTTGATGAACCAAAATGAGAGGAGCAGCTGCCACCATTTTCCCCCAATTCAGTGGGGTTTTGATGCTTTTGCACATGAAGTCCAAACAGAAGGGATAATTCCTGAAAAAGGTTCTGGGTCACAGTTCATCCCTGGGTCCCAGGTACTGCAATAGGAACATTCGTCAAGAACGAGTGCACACCTAAGGGTTTCCAGGACCCTCGAGTTGCTATTGGTGGCCCGGAAGGACGCGAAGTTTGTTGGCAAGGTGTGTGCCTGGCACGTGGAGACCCATACCAAACCTCAAGGGCTCCTCCACCCACTACCCATTCCGAAAAGGCCTTGGCCACACATCTCCATGGAATAATTTACTTATTATTATTTAATTATTTATGGTTTTATATTGCTATATTTCTACACTATTCTTGGTTGGTGCGACTGTAACGAAACCCAATTTCCCTCAGGGTCAATAAAGTATGTCTGTCTGTCTGTCCGTCTTTCATGGGTCTCCTGCCAACCAAGGGGAAGTTGGTAGCTGTCAGTCAGTATTCAAAAGCCTGCAAGTTCATTGCCTTGGAGAAGCTACGTTCTGTGGTGGAAATGGCTAAGAGTGTCCTGGACCAGGACTTCAGGGCCCACTGATTTCCAGTGGACATTGTCTCGGATCGTGGTCCACAATTCTCATCACATTTCTGGAAGGCTTGCTGTGAACTGACAGGGGCAACAACAAGCCTTTCCTGGATTTTTCCCACAGTCCAATGGCCAGGCGAAGTGGACCAACCAAGATTTAGAACATACCCTGAGATGTCCGGCCTCAGAAAGACCTCAGATGAGTGCTGTGGCCATTGATATGGGCAGAGACCACCCAGAACACCTTGCTGCATTTGGTACACAGGATGTCACCATTCAATTGTCAGTTTGGATATCTTTCCTCTCTTTCTGGAGCAAAAAGCCGAGGCTGTGGTCCCTGCAGCAGAAGATCTTGTCCAAAACTGCAAGGAGAAATGGACGAGGACAAGAGAGATTTTGGTGGTTTCTACCCAGAGAGTGGAGACCAAGGCAAACTGAAGGAGAAGCCTGGGACCCCGTTACAGCCTGGGCAACAGATCTGACTGTCCACTCATGATTTGACTCTCCGAATGCAATCTAGAAAGCTGGTGCCCAAGTTCATTGGTCTTTTCAAGAACCTGAGGACAGTAAACCTGGTGTCTTGCACCTTGCAGCTCCCCTAGACCCTAAAGACCAACCCCACCTTCCCTATCTCTAAATTAAAACCTATCTGCAACAGCCCCTTTATCACACTACCATTGGTTCATAGAGGGGGAACAGGTTTCTATGGTGAAAAGACTTTTGCACTCACATGCTGTTCAGCAATGCCTAGTGTACTGGGAGGGATTTGGAGCAGAAGAAAAGTCTCTTTCTGGCAGTCTGAATCCAACTCTCATCCACAATTACCATCACTGCCTCTCCAAGCAACAAGACCATCAGAAGTCGGCCATAGAGAAGTGGTCCTGTTACAAGATGCTCCCAACCATGTCATCAGTCCAAGATTTAAACACTAACTCTCCGGCATACAGATAGCTGGCACAGCCTCTTTAAGAGCTTAGGGTGTTCCTGTTAATTGATAATCATGCCTTTGAATCAGCTTCTGGCCGGTTACCCTCCCTTGGGGAAGCAAGGGAGGAGGACAAAAGCAGAAGATGCTAAACATTATCTTAGCCCTTCAGAGACATTTGGAGCAAGATGGGATGCAAAGTGCGAAGAGGCCTTTCAGTTGCTGAAGGAGCTGCTGCTGAAAGCGCCTATGCTGGCCCTTGCAGACCCCGAGTTGCTGTAGTACTGATGTCAGCCAAGAGGGCTCGGGGGGTGTTCTGTATCAGGATCAGGGCACAGGGTTGAAACCTGTCACGTTTGTCAGCCGGAGTCTGTCTGAGTGAAACTACCCCACACACAAATTGGAGTTCCTGGCATTGAAATGGGCTGTGGTGGATCAGTTGAGTGACAATCTATATGGCGCCAGATTCGAGGTGAGGACAGACAACAATCCATTAATTTGTATCCTGACCTTGGCAATTAGATCCCACAGGCTATTGAAGTAGCAGCCGAGGAGCCGGAATATTGATGCAGATGCATTGTCCTGATGTGTGCATGAAGGGCTGGACAGGGACAGAGAGTGGAAGAGTGTTCCTGATCTCCCAGAGTTAAAGCAATGCACCAGTTTTCCATCACCAGGAAGTCAGAGGCAAAGCAAGGGCAGGACCTACCGTTGAGCCATCTGTGAGCTTCTGGTTGTGCCATTGCTTAATGCAACCTGGCCACTCTGAATACAAAGCAGTTGCCTGAGCTGAGTCCAGGGAGGTGACCCTTGCATTGGTGCTGTTCGGTCAGCAGCTGTGAAAGGGGGATTATGGCCCAAGTGGACAAGATCAAACACTCTGTTGTGTCTCTACTACAGAGAGAATGGTCCAGATTGGAGTTGAGGAACCAGATTCCACACCGGGTCATGTTGCCTCTTGACAGGCCTCGGCATTCCCAGTTGTTCTGCCTGTGAAGTATCGGAAGATTGTGCTGAAGTCACTTCAAGATGATTCAGGACATTTGGGCGTTGAAAAGACCTATGGAATGCTCTGAGAACAGTTCTATTGGCCCTGAATGAAGCTGGAGGTTGAAGAATACTGAAAGTTGTGCATTGGGCGGAAGAGGGCTGCTCTGTTATCCCACTTACAGAGTGCGGGGCCCCTTGATCTGATGTGATCCTATCAATAGAGCCTGATTCCAGCAACATCATTTAGAGTCAAACAGGGGTGCACCATTGCCCCAACTCTGTTTGCCGTTTTCATTGCAGCCACTCTTCACCTCACAGGTCAAGACCTCTCACAAAGGAGTCTAGATTCTCTATGGGACAGATGAGGAGCTCTTAACTTTAACAGGTTCAAGGCAAAGAGCAAGCTGTCAACTGCTTCCATCATGAAGTTCCAATATGCAGATGACAACACCATCGTAGCTCACTCTGAGGAGGATCTACAGTGCACAGTGGATGCTTTTGCTAGAGCATACAAGCTCCCGGGATTTATCTAAACATCAAGAAAACCCTAAGTCCTGCTCAGATCAAGCTCCTAAATCTCCAACCATCCAAGTTGACAACATCCCTCTGGAGAACACTGATTATTTCCCATATCTTAGCAGTCTTTCTTCAGGAGCCAACACTGACCTTGAAGTAAATCACAGAATGGGCTGTCTGAGTGGAGCTTTTGCCAGGCCGAGAAAGAGGGCTTTTGAAGATCAGGGTATCAAGATCAGCACTAAGCTTCTGGTCTATTAAGCTATAGTCCTCCCTTCCTTACTATATGGAGCAGAGTCATGGACAACATACAGAGGGCAGATAAAATCCCCAGAAACTTACCATAAAAAATACCTCCAAAAGATTCTGAGAATTAGCTGGAAGAATAGGCACACTAACTCCAGCCAACATTAACTCTATAGCCACAGTTATGACTTAACTCCAATGGTGATGGGTCCACCATACCATCCATATGCCTGACTCCTGCCTCCTGCCTCCATAAACAACTCTGTTCAGCAAACTCAAGGATGCAAAGCACGCTCCTGGAGGGCAGAAAAAGCAGTTCAAGGACAATATTAAGACCCACTTGAGGAAGAGCCACATCAACCTGAATGGATGGGAGAAATTAGCACAGGTTAGGAAAAGCTGGAGAAGGACTGTCTATGAGGGGACTGCACAGCTTGACGAATACCTCCAGTGTACCACTAAGCTAAATGGCCTCAACATAAGGAGAGACTGGGAAAGTCCACCACCATTCAATGCCCTACAGCTGCCAACTCTGCAATAGGACTCGTCGATCACAGATCGGCCTCTTCAGTCATCTCAAGACCCACAAATGACCAGCTCAACACCAGGAGAAGAATCACACTCGACTACAAGTGAATCGTTGATGATAATGTTGATGCGGACTGGAAATTCCATTGTGAAAATGAAGTGATCAAGGCCAGGGAACATGCAGTCATTGAGAAAAATCAAGAGTGTGTGAGGCGACGTGGATGTAGGTAGCAAGGGACTGGACCAGAGGGGATGAAACAGAGTCAAGGTGTGCAGGTACAAGTTCGATGGGGCGGGCACATACAGAAACAATGGGTCTACCTGGACAGCCAACTTTGTGGATCTTGGGTAGGAAGTGCTGGGCGAGGGAACTATGAGATTGGTGGCAGTGGATGGGAGTCAATAACATTGGCAATGGTGTGGGAGACAGTTCAAGGGATAAGTAAGAGGAGGTGTCTGAGAGTTGTCACCTGCCCTCAGCAAGATAGAGGTCAATACGCAGACAGTACAGCACCTCCCCCCCCCATCCGCGGGTTTGATGATGAGGTTAGGATCAGTGCGGGGGCGGGGAGAGCAGTGTGTTTGGAAGGAGTGAGTTTAGAATTGGAGCAAGGAGTGTTAAAGTCGAGACGGTTGGTGTCTTGTTGCAGTTAGCAATAAAATTATCCAGAAGAGGCAGTAGAGCAGGGTGTTCAGGAAGAGGAGGAGGGTTGAAGGGGTCATCGATGTGGGCTAGGAAGTCCATGCCAAAGAAGAAAGCACAGAGACAGGCAGCAGAAGAAGTGCTCAGCATGGCAGGCACAGAACTCACTGAGGTGTGGGCACAGGGGGACAGAGATGAAGCCCTTTCTGAGGACAGAATGGTCTGCCTCAGAGAGGGGAAGGTGGGGGGAGGTGAATTTTGAAGACCCAGCATGGATGAGAGCTGGAATCAGAGGGGGGAAGAGGGCTGGTAGTGGGGAGGGTTGGGGTATTCAGAGAAGGTGGGCTTGGAGGAAGATGGAGTCTCCAAGGACCTAAGGGCCGACGGTGGGACTTGAGAAACGCGGGATTGAAGAGTGGTGTCAAGGGAAGGGGAGACCGAGGTTCTAGTGACAGCATGAACAGTTTCAGCCTGGAGGTGCAGTCAAATCAAGGTCTAAGCTATATAGGTCTAGGTTGCGCTATAAAAAATCTGAAGGTGTGAAGTGCAACTCAGTGCCATCTTGACCGGAATTGTCTTGGAAGCATTTTTTTCCACACAATATATGTTGCAAATTTGAAACTCTCTTGCAAAAGATTCTAGGGGTTGGATTAGCTGAATTTTCCTAGACTTAGACTGACCATTTTTTTCTTAGATGAGGACTTCCTGGATATGAAGCAAAGGCAAATGAGGATGAGCTTTACTTCAGCATTCTAACATAATAGGACAGTAGATTTTGGGGTTACAATGTCTTAGTCCTGATGGTATTTTCTTTATCCAGTCTGTTCAGTGCTGCCTCTTCTACACTGTGCAGCTCAACTACATTCTTTGCTAAGCTTTCTTTCTAATGTTAATCACCATGTATGTATTTTTTCATATTGCTTTTCTATTCCTCCGTTGCCTGGAAGGAGTTTGTACTTCCTCCCCATGACCATGTGGGCCTCCTGCATGCTCCAGCTTCCTCCCACAGTGTAGGGTAGCAGGTTAATTGTTCATTGTACATTGACCCATGATTAGGCTAGCTATAGTTGGTGGGGATTACTGGGCAGTGTGGCTTGCAGGGCCAGAAAGGCCTATTTCATGCTATACCTCAGCAAATAAATCAATAATAAATAAATATTCAGACTGGCCAGTGATAGCATGTTATTCATTCCAATGGGTTGCATTATTCCCCAGATCATAGAATCAATGCAGCATCAATCCCATTCCTCTGCCAACTCTTTGACATCTTTTATAAGCTTCAACCTATCCACTTCCCCATCACTCTCCCATTAGCCCGACAAATTACTTCCTTTCAAATACTTAACTAGTTCTGCTTTGAGAGCCTCCATTCAATCACATCCATCACCCATCGGGCATCCGATCTACTTGCTGTGTGAAAATGTTTCTTCATGTGTTGCCTTTGAACTTTGTTTTATTTATCTTGACCCTTTATCAAGAGGAATCCTTCAAGAACACTTCATAGACGTGCACACTTTGACAAAAACTCCTCTCAACTTTCCTGCTTCAGCCTATTTAATCTTTCCATGTAACTAAAAGACTGACTTTGTTGGTCATGGTGGATTTAAAACATTGAACTTGAATGGGTCAAAGACAGTGGAAGCAGACAGATCAATTGTCTTTGTTTCTGCCATGTGCTTGGAGGTGGAGGCTGCCATTACATCCTCTATTTTGTCAGGTGGAATTACTTTGCTTTCTGTGTGGACACAATGATGTTTCAGGTAATCTGCTGGACTAGTGATCATTTCCAAATGAGAAGTTATTTGTGAGGTGTCTTTCATATAACATAACATGCTGGTTTGTGAATGCTGGGGTTGGCGCCTGCCTGGAGTGATTTGATCTGTTTACTGAAGAGAACAAAGAGCCATAAATTACCTATGGCCACTTGCTGAGAAGAGGGCAATAAATGGATGCTGGCCTGTAGAGAGCCAAAAAAAAGGTGTTAAAATGTCAGATGAACTACAGCCAATGACGTTGGAATACAATATTTGGATTGGTAAGGAACGAGTATAAAAGTGAACATTTCGAGTGTGACAACTCTCTCAAGAGACCCACCATTGCAAGGAAGAATCCCCGCCCCAGGGGCTGGGCAAAGGAAAGATCGATCATCTGGTCAATGAGATCCCCTGTTTCGGTGATATAAATGGGAAGAGTGATCTGAGTGAGTATTGGTGGAGAGGGAACAGGAGAATTCATGTCTAAGCTGTTGGCCCAGGGTCAGCATAGTTATGTTATTGTTTGTATGGAGACAATAAAGTGTGAGCTTTGATTAAATACGAGTTGCGTTGTGAATTTCCTAACCTTGTTCCATTGACAAATGGTGAACAACTTCTGAACCATTTCAGCAATTCTTTTAATAACTCCTCTCAGGCATCACACCCTTCCCATAGTGCAGTGCCCAGAATCAGCACAATACTCCAGTAGCAGCCAAACCAGTGTTTTATTAAGTTCGGAGAGAACTTACTTGTTTTTATATTCTTTTTTTCTATTCATAAAGCCCAGGTGCATTCTTAGCTGTTTTCCCAAATTGTCCTATTCAACATAAATCCCCCGTTCTCTCATGGTTGCACCTCTTTATGAATTCTACCCTTCTAATCACATTGCACCTCCTCATTCCTCCATCTAAAGTGTAATGGTTCGCACTTTCATGCATGAAACCTCGTTGTCAGGTGTCTGCCATCTCCACCATCCTGACTTACTCCCTTCAAACTGTCATTCCCCACCTCACTGTTTCTCACACTCCTGAATGTGCCATCTCCAAATTGTGAAGTTGTGTGCTGTAGACCCATTAATTCTGCAACTGCGCCTTTTATTCCATACTTGTTAGTTTTGCTAACAGTTATTGTGTGGCACTTTGTCCTTTTTGAAAATACATTTGCAAAATATCAATCACATTGTCCTCTTCAAAAACTCATTTAAGCAAAACTTGATTTGTTTTTAACAAATTCATACTGACTTTCCTTTGTGAATCTACAGTTGTCCAAGGGATGATTTTTAATCCTTGAATATCCTTTTCTGATGGCTCCCTCATTACTTATATTGATATTATTATATCAGCAAAACAAAGAGCTGGTCATTGACTTCAGGAAGGAGGCGATGCACGTGCTCCTGTATATATCAATGGTGCTGAGGTCAAAGGGATTAAGAACTTCAAAGTCCTAAGAGTGAACTTCACTGAAGTCCTGTCCTGGTCCAACCATGTAGACACCATGACCAAGAAACTACACGAATGCAAATCCCTCCAATGTGTGTAACGCTTGCTTATTCCAGTGGCTTAAACTAGGGGGTGATAACCCCTCCTGCCCAGCCAAACTTAAGAAATCTTGTTTGGGTGGATGGTGCACAATGTGTCCCCGTTACAAATCACTATCCTGAAATTACAAACAGGGGACAATATGCTATTAAACAATTAAGCTTTATAACTCTTACTTTGACTATATTGTTAGTAGAGAATCAAAATATAAAAGAAAAAGATGCCAAAAATCTTATTAAGCAGTCTGTGTACAAGTCATTAGAGCTCACTCAGCAAGACCTTCTATCCGCCATTTGATCTCCTCCATGCATCACTGACCCCCGGACTCCCGCCCGGAGTCCGCCAGGTTGGGCAGCTCACTGTCTCGCTCAAGTCGCATCTTCTCTCTTCATTCCCCTTGCACCTTCTGGCAAAAGCCCGCAAAACCAACAGCTTTCAGACGCACAAGAAAGAATAATATTTTCTCCATTGGATAGTCACCCATTATCTCTAGTTATAACCCAAACATTGCTGCTACAGAGAAACCATTACCTCATCAGTTAACATTACATAGAAGCCATTGCATTAGCCTTAGCAGTGAAACCTCACAGCATGTTACATGTGGTTACCCTGCAACCTCTGCCTCAGAGCCCATCATCAGAACATCTTTCATGAGGGTAAACCCTCACAAGGCATCAGGCCCTATTGGTATACCTGATAGGGCACTGAAAATTTCTGCCAACCAACTGGTGGAATGTTCATGGACATTGTCAATCTCTCACTGCTACAGTCAGAGGTCCACAACTGCTTCAAAAGGGCAGCAGTCATACCAGTGCCCCTGAGCAGGGTGGTGTTGTGTGAATGAAATCACCAGAGAAAATTACTGGTAGATACAAAGCAGCTTCTCTATTCAACAAAATAAGGTACATCATAGTTGTCACAGACTTTATTAAAGCAGTCGTGGATGAGTGTTCCCACAAAATCATTCTGAGCCCTCCCCAACCAGAAGCCCTGGATGAAGCACAAGATCCACAATCTGCTGAGGGCCAGATCAGAGGCAGTCAAGTCTGGTGATCAAGAAAATTACAAGAGATCCAGGTACGATTTCTGGAAAGCCATTTCATGGGTGAAGTAACACTCTGGACTAAATTTGAATCAACAAAGAATGCTTAACAGCTGTGGCAGGGCTTGACTACTATCACCTTTTATAAAGTGAAATCAAGCAACATCAGTGACAACAAGGCTGCACTTCCAGATGAGATCAACGCTTTCTTTCCTCACTTTGACCATCAAAACATGGAGGAGCCATCACGAACACCCACAGCTCCTGATGATCTTGTGATGTCAATCTCTGAGGACAACATGTCAGCAGCCTCCAGGAAGGTGAATCCACCAGATGGGGTATCTGGCCAAGTGATAAAAGCCTGTGCTGATCAACTGGCTGGTGTGTTGACTGAAATCACTTCACTCAGCTTCACTTTCCCATCGTTTGTTACAGTTATTATTCTATTATGGATTTATTGACAATGCCCACAAGAAAATGAACCTCAGCGCTACATATGGTAGCATATATATATTAATAATAAATTCATTTTGAACTTTGAACCTTCAGTACTAATCAACAAGCTCCAAAACTTAGGCCTCCGTACATCCCTCTGCACCCTCTGAATCCTTGACTTCCTCACTGAGGGGATCACAATCAATGGAAACTGGAAATAACATCTCCTTGCTGGCAACCAGTGATGCATGCTTAACCCACCGGTCTACCATGGCTTTCCAATCTTATCTCAGTTAAGGGTAGCAGTCGATGGCATAAAAAAGGTTGGGAACCCCTGCTCTATGCTCATGACTGTGTGGCAAGACACAGCTAAAACACCAACTATAAATCTGCCGATGACACAACTGTTGTTGGCAGAATTTCAGATGGTGACGAGGAGACGTACTGGAGCGAGATAGTTAAGCTGGTTGAGTGGTGTCACAGCAACAGCCTTGCACTCAGTGACAGTAAGACCATTTATGATTATGGACTTCAGGAAGGGAAAGTCAAGGGAAAACACACCAGTACTCATCACAGGATCAGAAGAGAATATCAGAATCAGAATCAGGTTTATTATCACCAGCATGTGTCATGAAATTTGTTAACTTAGCAGCAGCACTTCAATGCAATACATAATATAGAAGAAGAGGAAATTTTTAATAAATAAGTAAATCAATTTCAGTATACGTATATTGAATAGATTAAAAATCGTGTAAAAAACCCAGAAATAGTATGTATTAAAAAAGTGAGGTAGTGTTCATGGGTTCAATGTCCATTTGGGAATTGGATGGAAGAGGGGTAAAAGCTGTTCCTGAATTGCTGAGAGTGTGCCTTCATTCTTCAAAAGACTAGGGTCAAAAAACTAGGTAATGATAGAGATCTAGAAGATTATAAAGCTTGAAGAAAGAAGCTGAAGATTGAAATTAAGAGAGCCAGAAGGGGACATGAGAAGGCCTTGGCGAGCAGGATTAAGGAAAACCCCAAGGCATTCTTCAAGTATGTGAAGAGCAAGAGGATAAGACGTGAAAGAATAGTGTGACAATGAGAAAGTGTGTATGAAATGGAGAGGACAGCAGAGGTACTTAATGAACACGTTGCTTCAGTATTCACTATGGAAAAGGATCTTGGCGATTGTAGGGATGATTTACAGTGGACTGAAAAGCTTGAGCATATAGACACTAAGAAAGAGGATGTGCTGGAGCTTTTGGAAAGCATCAAATTGGATAAGTCTCCAGGGCTGGATGAGATGTACCCCAAGCTCCTGTGGGAGGCAAGGGAGGAATTGTTGAGCCTCTTGCAATGACCTTTGCATCATCAATGGGAACAGGAGAGGTTGCAGAGGATTGGAGAGTTGTAGATGTTGTTCCATTATTCAAGAAAGGGAGTAGAGATAGCCCAGGAAATTATAGACCAGTGAGTCTTACTTTAGTGGTTGGTAAGTTGACGGAGAAGATCATGAGAAGCAGGATTTACAAACATTTGGAGAGGCATAATATGATTAGGAATAGTCAGCATGGCTTTGTCAAGGGCAGGTCATGCCTTACAAGCCTGATTGAATTTTTTGAGGATGTGACTAAGCACATTGCTGAAGGTAGGGCAGTAGATGTAATATATATGGATTTCAGCAAGGCATTTGATAAGGTACCTCATGCAAGGCTTATTGAGAAAGTAAGGGGCATGGGATCCAAGGGGACATTGCTTTGTGGATCCAGAATTGGCTTGCCCACAGAAGGCAAAGAGTGGTTGTAGATGGGTCATATTCTGTATGGAGGTTGGTGACCAGTGGAGTGCCTCAGGGATCTGTTCTGGGACCTCTTCTCTTTGTGATTTTTATAAATGACCTGAATAAGGAAATGGAGGGATGGGTTAGTAAATTTGCTGATGACACAAAGGGTGGGAGTGTTGTGGATAGTGTGGAGGGCTGTCAAAGGTTACAGTGGAACATTGATAGGATGCAAAACTGGGCTGAGAAGTGGCAGATGGAGTTCAACACAGATAAGTGTGAGGTGGTTCATTTTGGTTGGTCAAATATAATGGCAGAATATATTATTAATGGTAAGACTCTTGGCAGTGTGTAGGATCAGAGGGATCTTGGAGTCCGAGTCCATAAGACACTCAAAGCTGCTGCGTAGATTGACTCTGTGGTTAAGAAGGCATACAGTGCATTGGCCTTCATCAAACGTGGGATTGAGTTTAAGAGCTGAGAGGTAATGTTATAGCTATATAGGACCCTGGATGTGGAAACCATAGAAAGGGTGCAGAGGAGATTTAAAAGGATGTTGCCTGGATTGGGGAGCATGCCCTATGAGAATAAGTTGAGTGAACTCGGCCTTTTCTCCTTGCAGCGACGGAGGATGAGAGGTGACCTGATAGAGGTGTATAAGATAATGAGAGGCATTGATCGTGTGGATAGTCACATACTTTTTCCCTGGGCTGAAATGGCGAGCATGAGAGAGCACAGTTTTAAGGTGCTTGGAAGTAGGTACAGAGGAGATGTAACGGGTAAGTTTTTTATGCAGAGAGTGGTGACTGCATGGAATGGGCTGCTGGCGATGGTGGTGGAGATGGATACAATAGGGTTTTTTAAGAGACTCCTGGATAGGTACATGGAGCTTAGAAAAATAGAGGGCTATGGGTAACTTCTAAAGAAAGTACATGCTTGGCACAGCATTGTGGGCTGAAGGGCCTGTATTGTGCTGTAGGTTTTCTATGTTTCTATAGCTCCTACCTGATGGTAACAGTGAGAAAAGGGCGTGACTGGGTGCTGGAGGTCCTTAATAATGGACTCTGCCTTTCTGAGACACCACTCCTTGAAGGTGTCCTGGGTACTCTGTAGGCTAGTACCCAAGATGGAGCTGTCTAAATTTTCAACCCTCTGCAGCTTCTTTCAGTCCTGTGCAGTAGACCCCCATACCAGACAGTGATGCAGCCTGTCAGAATGCTCTCCATGGTACAACTATAGAAGTTTTTCAGTGCATTTGTTGACATGCCAACTCTCTTCAAACTCCTAATGAAGTATAGTTGGTGTCCTGCCTTCTTTATAACTGCATCAATATGTTGGGACCAGTTTAAGTCCTCAGAGATCTTGACACCCAGGAACTTCAAACTGCTTACTCTCTCCACTTCTGATCCCTCTATGATGATTGGTATGTGTTCCTTCATCTTACCCTTCCTGAAATCCACAATCAGCTCTTTCGTCTTACTGACATTGAGTGCCAAGTTGTTGCTGCGACACCACTCCACTAATTGGTATAGTTCACTCCTATACACCTTCTGTCACCATCTGAGATTCTTCCAACAAGGGTTGTATCATCAGCAAATTTATAGATGGTATTTGAGTTATGCCTAGCCACATAGTCATGGGTATAGAGAGTGTAGAACAGTGGGCTAAGCACATACCCCTGAGGTGCACTAGTGTTGATCATCAGCAAGGAGTAGAAATTATCACCAATACACACAGATTGTGGTCTTCTGGCTGGGAAGTTGAGGATCCAATTGCAGAGAGAAATACAGAGGCCCGGGTTCTGTAACATTTCAATCAGGATTGTAGGAATGATGGTGCTGAATGCTGAGCTATAGTTGATGAACAGCATCATGGGTGTTTGTGTTTTCCAGGTGGTCTAAATCTGTATGAAGAGCCATCGAGTTTGCATCTGCTGTTGACCTATTGTGGTAATAGGCAAATTGCAATAGATTCAGGTCCTTGCTGAGGCAAGAGTTCAGTCTAGTCATGACCAACCTCTCAAAGCATTTCATCACTGTCAATGCAATTGCTACCGGGTGATAGTCATTAAGGCAGTTCACGTTATTCTTCTTAGGAAATGGTTTAGTTGTTGCCTTTTTGAAGCAAGTGGGAACTTCTGCCCATAGCAGTGAGAGGTTGAGAGGATGAGCAGCTTCAAGTTCCTGGATATTAACATCTCTGAGGTTCTATCCTGGGCTCATCATGCTGATGCAATTACAAAGAAGGCACAACAGTGGCTATATTTCATTAGGAGATTGAGGAGGAATGGCATGTCACCAAAGACCCTTGCAGATGACTACAGATGTACTGTGGAGAGCATTCTAACTGGTTGCATCACTGTCTGGCATGGTGACGCCACTGCACAGGATGAGAAAAAGACGAAGGAAGTTGCAACTCAGCCAGCACCAACATGGATACTTGTCTCCCCAGCATCAAGGACATCATCAAAAGGCAATGTCTCAAAAAGGCGGCATCTGTCATTAAGGACCCCCATCACCCAGGACATGCCCTCTTCTTATTGCTACCATCAAGGAGGAGGTACCGGAGCCTGAAGCCACACACTCTATGTTTCTAAAACAGCTTCTTCCTGACTGACATCACATTTCTGAATGAACAATGTACCCATGCGTACTGCCTTACTTTTTTTTCTCTCTTTAAGCACTGCCTATTTAATTATAAATTTCTTGTTGTCATTGTAGTTATTTTATTATGCACTGCTGACACAAAATAACATACAATCTGTGCCAGTGATAATAAACTTGATTCTGATTCTGAATCTCACCAGTGGCTCTCCTTCCTCAGGAGCGTAAAGAAATTTGGCATATCCCCTCTCACCCTCACCCTCACCCTAGAAAGCATCATGTTCAGATGCACCATGGTTTTGGTGTGACAACTGCTCTGTATGTGACTGCAAGAAGAAGCAGAGGTTTGTGTACACAGCTTAGCACATCACAGAAACCCACCTCTCCTCCACAAACTCTGTTTACACTTCTCACCGCCTTGGTAAAACAGACAGCACAACACTGGACAACAAAGACTTTTCTTCCTGAATACTTTTGGGTCTATCTCATGGACTTGGGGCTGCTGAATATGAAAATAACCATGAAATTTTCCTATCATGCCCCATTTTTTTAGAATTTTTCTGGATTTGTTATTTCAATTCATAATTCAAGTCAATTAAAATGTTGCCCACAATGTAATGTTATGATACGGCAATAATGAATATAGAATTGAGAAAGACTTTTTATAAACAAATAAACATTTATTTAAACTCTGCTCAATAAAAATGAAAAGTAAACAAATGACTAACTTAACCAGAAGTTAACTGCTATACAGCAACTTGAACAGTTCTTAAAGCGATAAATGCAAAAGTCCAATTGATTTATACAGTCAATTAGGAGAGACTTTCCTGAAGTAATGAATTCCTTGACGATGCAACGCTACTGCTGATCCCAGCCGAAATACGCCTTGTCAAAAGGATTCACAATGAAGGAAATAAAAATGGCTTAAAGGAACTGACCTTTTCCTTGGCAAATAACACTGTGCCCAACCCTTTCTGTTCTTACAATGCTGGGGCTATCTCAGATGCAGGTTACTATTCCTGGAACAAAGATCCAATAAGGTCGATCCTGTATTAAACCTCCGACGACACCAACTCTACTCGATCCTCCTGGTTTCCCTACTTTGGTAAATCTTCGTTCTCCAATACTTAGACTTTAAAATTAAATAGAAGATACGTCAAATATAACTGGCAGTGATTTTCAAAACTGCTGGCACAATGACAATGTACCTTACAGTGAGAATTAAAACTCCACTTTAAAACAAAACTGCATCATGAAACCAAATATGCAGCATAACGGAGTAACAGACGACCTAAACGACGTCCCAACAAAAACTCCTGCGTCACAGCAGGCTTTCCCCATTTTATACCTGTTGGACAAGGCCATCACATGACCTCACACTGGCAGGAAAATACATCACCCCACCATCACAAGACCATTACATCATGCTCACCAGATTACTCAATTAAATCACGATCATAAGACAGTCACAAGATACCCACTGGGGATGTAGCAATAAGCTGAGAGCCTTTCTCTCTTGTCCAGGCATGCCTAAGCATGATGGATGCTGCATGGCAGGACAGGCTTTGAAAAGGCTATGAAAGCAAGATGAACACAATGTTCTATACAGCGCATTCACACGTATATTGGTTTGCGATTACATTGATGTGTGTGCTCTATGCATATAGCATATTGTATTTACTCATTATAGTAAAGGAATTGTACTTTCAGGAGTATTTCTGATAGCAAAATGTCTTGCTAATGTTGCAACAGCCACAATATATTTGTGGTGAGTACACACTTAAATCTCGAAGACAGAGCATAATCCCTCTCATTAAGAAAGCCTATGACCTCGACTTTGGATGTAAGATTGGCAACCAAGGCAAAGTCTGCACTTCTCAAATTTGTTGTGCAATATGCTCTGTCGATCTGAAAGACTGGCTCAGAGATACTTGGAAGTCAAAGCCGTTCCCTGTCCCGATGATACGGTGACAGCAGAAAGATCATGTGACATGCCTGACCAGTGCATCTGGTTTCTCTGTTTAAAACAAGAAATCCATTGTATACCCCAATCTCCCTTCAGTCATGAGACCCGTGCAGCATGACGATAGTCTTCCAGTATCGAAGCCACCAGAGATATGGACTCTAGAGGAGACAGATGGAGATGCCATGATGCACGAGCCAGAATGGAAAACAATGCTGATACTGATACAGATTTTGAACCCTTCAGAATTCCTCGGTTCCATACTCCAAGGATGGATTCTACTGTAACCAGGCACCATTGAGAAAAGGGGTCTTGGCCTGAATCGTCAACTGTACTTTTTTCCATAGATGCTGAGTTCCTCCGGCATTTTGTGTGTGTTGCTTGGATTTCCAGGATCTGCAGATTTTCTTTTGTTTGGGAGAGAGAGATCACTCGAGGACATAAGCCTTCAACAGTTCCCCAATGTTCACATGTTCCGTTTTTCCTGCAGTGCCTCAGTTGGCTACTCTGGTGTGAAATTGGCTCACCCAACAGGCCTCACCCCTAAGGCGTGCGTCTTCCAAGCCACACCCTTGTGATATGAGAAATGGCTGGTCGGTGAGCTCCAGGAGCAGGAGCAACTGCTGCCAGTGATCATCAATGGCAGGCTATTGAAAGAAATTCGAGTGGGACCAGAGAAAATCACATGGAAGGCATTCAAGGGTGTTGTTAAGAATTTTCTTGGCAACTACAGAGCACCAAACTACATGCAGCTGTTGATAATATGTGTCATAGAAACATAGAAAACCTACAGCACAATACAGGCCCTTCGGTCCACAAAGTTGTGCTGAACATGTCCCTACCTTAGAAATAACTAGGCTTACCCATAGCCCTCAATTTTACTGAGCTTCATGTTCTTATCCAAAAGTCTCTTAAAAGGCCCGATCCAATCCGCCTCCACCACCATTGCCAGCAGCCCAATTCCATGCACTCACCACTCTTGGAGTGAAACACTTACCCCTGACATCTCCTCTGTACCTCCACAGCTCCTTAAACCTGTGTCCTCTTGTGGCAACCATTTCAGCCCTGGGAAAAAGTTTCTGACTATCCACATGATTGATGCCTCTCAACATCTTATACACCTCTATCACTCAAGCTATTCTCATATGGCATGCTCCCCAATCCAGTCAACATCCTTGTAAATCTCCTCTGCACACTTTCTATGGCTTCACATCCTTCCTGCAGTGAGGCAACCAGAACTGAGCACAGTACTCCAAGTCGGGTCTGACCAGGGTCCTATATAGCTGCAATTTAGGTCCTCTTGGTTCCTAAATTCAATTCCACGATTGATGAAGGCCAATACACCATATGCCTTCTTAACCACAGAGTCAACCTGCACAGCTGCTTTGAGCGACCTATGGACGGACCCCCAGATCACTCTGATTCTCCTCACTGCCAAGAGTCTTACCGTTAATACTATATTCTGCCAAGCATACAAAACCCTGAAGTGCAACATGTCACTAAAGATTCATTTTCTGCATCCCCATTTAGACTTCTTCCCTGCAAATTTTGGCAGAGTCAGTGTGAGCACGGTGAAAGGATTCACCAGGACATTGCAGTCATGGAGAAATGGTATCAGGGCAACTGGAACCCATCAATGCTGGCTGATTATTGTTGGACACTTAAGTGAGAAGCCTCAGACACTGAGCACAAGTGAAAATCATCTATAAAACATTTTTAGCTTGGCTGCACTAAGCTAAAACTACAAGCTGACTACCATAACCATAAAGAATTTTTGAGGAAGCACCAATTTGCTGTCCAGCATCAAAGACCCACACATCCCAAGCATTACCCCTTCTCATTGGGAAGAAGAAACAAAAGCTTGAAAGCACATTCAACCAGGCTTCTATCCTAAACACAAAGTACACTGCAGATGCTGTGGTCAAATCAATTCGTACAAAGAAGCTGGATGAACTCAGCAGGTTGGGCAGCATCCATTGAAATGAGCAGTCAACATTTTGGGTCAAGACCCTTCGTCAGCTTCTATCCTGCTGTTATAAGACTATTGAACGGTGTCCTAGTATGAGAAGATGGAATCTTGACCTCGCAGTCCACCTCATTATGGCCTTGCACCTTATTGTCTACCTGCACTGCACTTTGTTAAACTATATTCTGAATACCGTCATTTTTCTCTTATACTCCCTAGTGCACCGTTGCAATGAAATAATCTGTATAAACTACATCAGCATCAAATAATCTTAGTACAGGTGATATTAATTATTTATTTTTGATTATTTTTTTATTTTATTTAGAGATACAACACAGAATAGAACCTTCTGGCCTTTCAAGCCACACCACCCAGCAACCCCTGACAACCCTGATTTAATCCTAACCTAATCACGGGACAACTTACAATGAACAATTAACCTACCCTGTATACCTTTAGACCGTGGAAGGAAACTGGAGCACTTGGAGAAAATTCAGCCATTCCATGGGGAGGACGTACTGACACTCCTTATAGAGGGTTCCAGGATTGAACTTCGAACTCCAACCATCACAGTGTTGCATTAATCTCCATGCCTCCATATGCCCAAATAAATAACAAACCAATTATTGAAGACGCAGTTCCACAGGTAAATTGAGGGGTGGGCCTTGGAGGGATATGGGCCAAATGCAGCACATTGGAATTAGCTAGCTGGGCTGATTGGGCCAAAGGGACTGTATCATTGCTGAATTGCTCTATGACCCAACAACTCAGCTGGTCCAGTTGGTCTGTAGCTGCTACAGAGATTTTTTTCAGGATGCTATTAGCAAACAACGTAACTAATGGTGACGCGCTGCAGACAGTTCACAAAAATACTTCTTTTACTTCTTTCAAATACAGTTCTGCTACAAAGCTGCGTGCTATGGGAATCTGTGATTTACATTGTGATGGTGAGTTTTTGTGCTGAATAAGCAAACTGGTGCTTTGCTGTCTCCGAGGGAGTTTGGTGAGGTTTGGAGCTGAGGGTGCAGCCTGAAGGATTGGAAGTGTAGAGATGGGGCACAAGCCCATGATCAACTCTATTGTTTCTCGCCCTTTGAGGTGTCAAGCAAGGTTGAAGTCAACAAGGACGAGAGCAGAGGATAGGTGGGTGTTCGGCACCGTCTGTTGTGCTTGATTGATCTTCCTCTCCATCTCATGACCTGCTGTCAGAGGAAAGTGCAGGATTGATCAGTGTAGCTGTGGACTCATTTTTGGGGCACTTTGAGGTTCATGCTCCTTGTGTTCCTGGATTCTGGCTACTCTTTTTCTGCTGTTTTTGAGCGGTTTGATCGGGGTGATCAATGCATATTGGCATGCTTCAGCGGAGGATGTCCCTGTGGCCTGATGGTGGGCTAGTGGCTGGGCACTGAACTGAACTAAACTGAATACTACTGGACTCCTGGCTTGACGTTTGATATTCTCTGTGTTATTCACTCACATTTTGCTGTTAACACAATTTGTTCTTTTTTTGCACATTGGATATGTTCTTGAACATGTTCTTTGTTCTGCAGTTGTCTGTGGGAGGTTGAACCTCAGAGTTGTATTCTGTTTACATACTTTGATAATCAATGTACTTTGAATGACTGATATGTATGTCCTCTCTTTGAACAATTTGCATTTCTCCAGTATTTTGGTATGACTACTACTACCCCACCCCAGCCCCCTGTACCTGGTGTCCTACCAGACCTTTATCTGAGGGAGGATGGAATACTATGGTCAGCTTCTCCAGAAGTTGGATCTCTGTTTGAGGGGTCTCTGTCTCCCTCGAGGCTGTCGGAGGATGTTACTGAAGTTCTGCGATCTATAGATTGGACTGGACACTTTCAGTTTTATCTCTTTTATATTCTGTGTTTTCACCTGTCCTTTCTTGGTGCCATTTGGTGCAATTTGTTTGGTTTTTTTGCGCAGGGGTGGGGGGGGGGCTTCATACAATTTGTTTTTCTGCGATGGATGAAGTTCGATGTTTGTGTTGCCATTGTATGATTTTTTTCTGTGGGGGAGGGCTTGATGATCGTGTTGCTATTCTTTCTTGTTGCCGTTTGGCATGGTTTGTTAGTTTTCTCTGTGGGGGGGTGTTTGATGCTTTGTTTTGAACGACTCCCATGGTTTCTTTTGTTTGGCGGCAGCAGAAGGCAGGTGGAGCGCCACCAAACACCGTGAGTTCCTGTCCCTTGCATGTGGGTTTTTCTTATTTTGTAAACGATAAGCAAGAAAGCGGGGTGGCCATCCGCGGAGTGGGAACTTAGAGGCTTTGACTCAAGAGGCTTCAACGAGAAAAGGCTGAGGCCAAGGAAACAAGTTGGAAGGGTAGTTTTTTCCTTTTGCTATTGCTGGTTTGGTCTTGGTTGTCCATTGTACAGTGCAGGCAGAATGGCAGATACGGCAGTGGAATGCTGCTCCTGTAGGATGGGGGAATTCATGGAACCTGATGACCACACCCATGGGACATGAAGCCAAATCCAGCTCATGAAAGACCACATTAAAGAGCTGGAGCTGGAGTTGGATGAACTAAGGATCATCCAGGAGGCAGAGCACATAATAGATAAGTCCCCCTCAGCAACAGGTGTACTCCTGTGGATACTGCTGAGGGACATGACCTGTCTGGGCAAGGCAGCAGCAGCCAGACCTATAGCAGTGAGCCTCAGAAGGGGAGGGTGAAGTCAGGTGGAGCAATAGTCAGAGGGGACTGGATAGTTTGGGGACAGATAGGAGATTCTGCAGCAATAAAAGAGACTCCATGATAGTCTGTTGCCTCCGGGGTGCTAGGGTCCAGGATGTCTCTGAGCGTTTGCAGGATATTCTTGAAAGCGAGGGTGTGCAGCCGAAGGTCATGGTACATGTTGATACAAATGACATAGGCAGGAGAGAGGTAGAGGTCCTGCGCAGTAAGTTTAGGGAGTTAGGAAGGAGGGTGAAGAGCAGGACCTCAAAGATGGTAATTTCCAGATTACTCCCGGGGCCACGAGCTGGGGAAGTTCAGAACAGGAAGATGAATGAGTGGCTGAGAAGATGGTGCAGGGCTCAGGAGCTCAAGTTCTTGGATCATTGGAGCCTTTTCTGGGGAAGGGGAGACCTGTACAAGTGGGATGGGCTGCACCTGAACTGTAGGGGAACCAATATCCTGGGAGGCAGGTTTGCTGATGATATTGGGGAGGGTTTAAACTAGATCTGCAGGGGATGGGAACGGAAGTGAAGAGGCAGAGAATGGGGTGGTTGACGCACAAGTAGAAACCTTGTAGGGAGTTTGTGAGGAAGGATAGGCAGACGATGGACAAAGATGCATTCAGCCTGATGGTTTGAGATGTGTCTATTCTAATGTAAGAAGTTGTAGCAATGTGCTACACACAGGGCGAGTGACAACGACGGGCTTTTGTGCCCCACCGCTGGTGGTAGAAACACCACTGTTCTCTGCCCTCCTCACTCCTGCCTCTGTGTTGTGTGTGCCCCCCTTCCGGGCCTGGTCTGGTCCGCTGTTGGGTGCGTGGCCTGGTAATCTGACTGATAGATGCCACACATGCCACAAGATGGCTTTCCACAGCACATCTGCCCGGGCCGCCACCTTCCGGGGGTCGCTGAAATCTGTGTCGGCCAGCAGCAGATGTATGTCCTCAGGCAGTCGCTCTAGGAACGCTTGCTCGAACATGAGGCAGGGCTTGTGTCCGTCAACCAATGACAGCATCTCGCTCATCAATGCTGATGGCAGCCTGTCTCCCAAACCGTCCAGGTGAAGCAGGTGGGCACCCCGCTCATGCCGTGAGAGGCCAAAGGTCCCAATGAGCAGTGCTTTGAATGCTTCATATTTGCCTTCTCCGGGGGCGACTGTATGAAATCCGTAACCTGGGCAGCCGTCTCCTGGTCAAGGGCGCTCACCACGTGGTAGTAACGTGTGGAATCAGAAGATATCTGCCGAATCTGGAACTGGGCTTCTGCTTGGCTAAACCACACGTGTGGTCGCAGCGTCCAGAAAGTCGGCAGTTTTAGCGAAACTGCGTGAACAGATGAAGAGTTGGTCATCTTTGGTCCAAATCCCGTTTGGACCGTCGGGGTCACCAATGTAGCGATGTGCTACACACAGCGCTGAAATAACAACACGCAGTCGGTAAGTTGTTTCGAGACTAGTTTATTCAAACTTTGCGGCGCTGGCATTTAATCTCTAGTGCCCGCCCTCTCCGGGCGGAAATGTTGCCAGAAGTGCATTACCAAAGTCTCCCCCCGCATGCTGGCTATTTGTGAGCCGGTTCGCCTGCGCAGAAAGTGGGTTGCCACAAGACAATGTTTCTCCAGAATGATATCACAAAAGCATATGACAAAACAGACTACACTAGGAAATCCACATAACGTTTGGCAATCCCCAATTCAGAGTCCGGAAAGGCTGCTGCATATTAATATCACGCTACCATCTTAAAGCGTTCCCTGGAAAGGAGCTCCAAATCCATCAGACAAACAAGATGAAAAACTAAAGCTACAAGACCTGCACAATACCACACAGTTACAACATATAGTTGCAACAGTGCAAACAGTAGCATAATTGATGAAAAACAGACTATGGGCACAGTAAAAATAGTCCAAAGATGTCAAAGGACTATAAGTTCAAAAGAAATCACCACACAGTTTCCACAAGTCCCCAGGGTCCCGATAGACTCGCCATCCCACGCCGGCGGCAGAAGGGAATACCCCCGCAATGGGCTTCCACGGCACCGTCCGACTCAACCTCGCAGACACAGCACACAATGAAAGTTCCATCAAACCCAGCCTCGCAGACACAGCACACACCGAAAGCGACCTGACCGCAGCGGACTCCGAGTCCGTTGAACCTCCGAGCCTCCAAACATCCCCTCCGGCACAGCTTCTCCGAGAACCATCCTCTGCCGAGTGTATTAAGTCGTCCCCAGCAACGGCCATCGGCAACGTGACCCCGAGGACTGGGGGCCTGTTCTCCCCAGCAGAGTCCCGGACCTCACAGCAGCAGCAGCAATGAAGAAGGTCTTCCTGGAGATTTCCCGATGTTCCTCCGTGCTCCCACGTCCGTTTTCAATCGACTATGATTGCGCACGGCACCCCGCTTCACAAATAACAGATAATCAGCTCCGGAGTATATTATTCAACACAAATTAGCATCATATTGAGACACTCATGAAGGAAGAGGCCTCCCAACCCAATATTACATGATATTTCTATATGCTAAAGATCAAAGAGAACATCAGAACAGTTCCATAGTTACAATGTTTCTACAATGCTTCCTTTGATTTACATATAGTTTTCATACACCTCTGTCTTTGCAACCAGAATGAATGTTTCTCAGCATTGTCTGGTTTGATATCAACTCCAGCCCACTGCTCCAGAAAAGCTATTGGTCAGGGCTGCATTTTCAATTCCATCTGCGATCCATATTCATGTCTGAAGGAAGACTAGTATATATACCCTAACTCCAGAATACATCATAAATGCAAAATATTTTACTGCACAGCTTCCATATTCTCTTCCATACAACGTCACTACGCAGTCACTTTGTAATTTATCTCTGTCGCTGGGGTTAGAGGGCTGTGTATATGTGTGAGTGGGTGCGGGGAGGAACAGGACTTGTTTCACTGTCGTTGGTTTGTTGCTTGGTATGTTCTGTGTTGTTCTGCTGAGCATTGTGGACATGCTATGTTGGTGTCAGAATGTGTGGCTGCACTTGTGGGCTGCCCCCAGCACATCCTGGGGTGTGTTGGTTGTTAACACAAGTGACACACTTGATGTACATGTGATAAATAAATTAGAATCTGAATCTAAAGAGATGACAATCTCTGAGGATACATTAACTGCCCATGCAATCCCCTGTGACTCTTTGATCCACTCTGATATAACAACCTATAATTTTTCCTATGTAGTCATATGGTGATATCATATCAATAACGACAAGTAACTTCCTAACTTCAAACGGTGTTATAGTTGCAGACAGCAGAAAACAGCAGTGAGATCACAGAAAGGATCTGATTCTTTTCATCACGATCCTGGTGACAATCCATTTTAAAATATCGGCATTTTCATTTCAGTTATTTAAACTGCAATTAATCTCTCTTATCTTTATTCCCTGGCTGACACTGTCTCTCTAAGAGTTACTGTGTGTCTATTGCAAATATATCTTGAGAAATATGATTTTGGTGCTGCCAGCTCTCAAGCTGACTTGGATCTTGCCATCTTGCCTTGCCATCTTGGACAAAGTCTTCCATCCACTCAATAATGTATTGGTTAGGCACAGGAGTACATTCAGCCAGAGACTCATTCCACCAAGATGCAACACTGAGCGTCATAGGAAGTCATTCCTGCCTGTGGCCATCAAACTTTACAACTCCTCCCTCAGAGTGTCAGACACCTTGAGCCAATAGGCTGGTCCTGGACTTATTTCCACTTGGCATAATTTACTTGTTATTATTTAATTATTTATGGTTTTATATTGCTATATTTCTACACTATTCTTGGTTGGTGTGACTGTAACGAAACCCGATTTCCCTCGGGGTCAATAAAGTATGTCTGTCTGTCTGTCCGTCTGTATCATTTTGTTTTAACTGGGTAGAAAGCTGGCTGACCCTGAGATGATTCGCACCCGGCTTTGGATCACTGTTGTTTTCCAGCACAGGCCCCTGGAAGAACTACATGAATGGTATACATCATTATGCCTCCATGTCATATGTGATGCACCTCAGTAAAGTAAAACAAAGTAGGCATGTTTTCCTTTCCATTGATTTCTGGAGTTACAAAACTGATGCACCATCAATAACTCACTCTGAGACGTAAGGCGAGATATCGGCTTTTATTGACTGAAGAAGGAACCAGCAGTGAGTGACCATCATACTACATCCTGGAGAATGAGGCAGAGGATCAGACCTCGATCGCCTATATACAGGGGCCTGTGGGAGGAGCCACAGGAGCAGTCAGCAGGGGGCTTGTCCAGACAGGCACATAGTTCACCACATTCACCCCCACTTTGTTTGAAAGAGTCCCCATGTGGCGAAGTTTCTTACAGGTCAAGTCTATCAGGTGGTCGAATCTGTTGCTGCGATCTACGTAGCACCGGCTGTGATTGCACCGATGCTGGCGACATTGGTGATTGCACAGGGGACGGAGGTTGTGCTGGTTCCAGCTCATGCATGTGCGAGGCACCTGGTATATAAGTGTCATGAGGAGTCTGTGTAGGGCCTTGTGAGCGTGGTGTCACCTCGGGTACAGGGTTCATAGTTACCGGAGAGTGTTCAGGGTAGTGGTCTGCTGAACCTGCGGGCGCCAGGTCGTGGATGGAGACCGTGTCTTCCCGCCCATCAGGTAAGACCACGTAAGCATACTGGGGGTTCCCATGCAGAAGGTGAACCCTCTCGACCAGCGGGAAGTATTTATTGCTCCTCACATGTTTCCGGAGCAGCACTGGCCCCGGGGACATCAGCCAAACTGGTAGAGTGGTCCCAGTGACAGACTTCCTGGGAAAAGAGAATAGGAGTTCGTGAGGGGGGGGTGGGGCCACCATCTGACCACCTGGGCCCTCCAAGGGCTTGTGCTTGGCTCAATGATCCCCTCCCTGAGCAGCCACTGCACCTCTGACTGAATGAAGGCCCTGTCCCCCGCACTGTACCGCCTGCTTTTAGTCACCACCGGTTTACAGTCGGGTTCAGGTTGGCGAACAGCGGCGGGGTAGGAACCTTGAGAGTGGAGAGACTGCAAGTGGTGTCAGTAGCGCAGCTGTCATGTTGGATGGGATGTGTGTGTCGCTGCGTGTGTGAGGTCAGTAGTGATGAAGTCCCACAGAACTGAGGATTCCTGACAGTGAGTGGTGGGAGGGGCCCGTCATATGCCATAGTCACACTTTCGAGGTGGCTCTGGAAGTCCAGCCCCAATAACACAGGTGCGCACAGATTAGGCATGACCAGTAGCGCAAAGTTCCGATATTCTGTGCCTTGCACCACCAATGTCACTACACAACCCGCCCGGATGTCTGTGGAATGCGACCCAGAAGCCAAATGGATCTTCTGACTTACTGGCCGCGTTGCGAGTCCGCAGCATTCCACTGTGTCCGGGTGAATAAAACTCTTAGTGCTGCCCATGTCAAACAGGCATCTAGTCCTGTGCCCCTCCACCCGGATGTCCATCATGGACCTTGCAAGCTGGTGTGGGGCGCTTTGGTCGAGAGTTACAGTGGCCAGAGTTGAATCGCCGTCTTGGTGCCCGGTAAGCATCGGAGGGCCGGGGGCGGGGCATGTTGACGCCGACAAAGATGGCCGCCCACATCCGGGGTACCCGGTAAGCATTGGAGGGTCGAGGGCGGGGCATGCTGATGCCGATTAAGATGGCCGCCCACATCCGGGGTACCCGGTAAGCATTGGAGGGTTGGGGGCGGGGCGTGCTGACGCCGACAAAGATGGCTGCCCACATCCGGGCATGCAAGATGGCGGCCCCCACATTTCACCCGCAGCGCTGCACTCCGCTCGTAGTTGAGACTTACAGACCTTGGCGAAATGGCCCCGCTTTCCGCAGCTGGAGCACGTTGCTTCTCGCGCTGGACAGCGTTTTCGGGAGTGCTTTTTAAGTCCACAGAAATAACAAAGCACAGGCTTCTGACGGGCCACCGCCATGGTCGGGTTCGGGGAGCTCGTGGAATCGCAACTGGCAGCGGCGATTTCGCTCGCGGGAGCCGGCGGTGGCGGGGTCTGAGGCGTCCATGGAACCGGCGGGGAATCGCGCGACTGGACAGCGTCGGCGTAGTGCAGCGCAGCTTCCAGAGTGTTGGCCGAGCGTAAGGTAAGATCGGAGTGTTCCAGCAGCCACTGGCGCATGTACACTGACCTCAGTCCCGTCACAAAGGCGTCTCGCACTAGCAGCTCCGCATGCTGTTCTGCCGTGAGCGTCTTGCAGTCACAAGCTCGGACGAGTGTCTGTAGTGCTCGGAGAAACTCAGTGCTCGATTCTCCAGGCCGCTGTCGCCAGGTAGCTAAATGATGTCTTGCGTAGACGGTGTTCACCAGCCGCAGGTACTGTCGTTTGAGGGCGTCCAGTGCCCCTTCATAGGTCGGCAGGTCCCGGATAATGGAGTAAACTTTTGGGGTGACCCTCGAGAGGAGAATTCTGTACATAACGGCATGGTCAGTCGCACAAAGCTCCGCCAAGTATGATTGGAAGCATGCAAGCCAGTGTTCAAAAGCAAGAGCTGCTTCAGGGTCTTGAGGGTCCAAATCCAAAAATGGTTTCCATGTTTTAAAACTTTCAGTCAATAAAATTGATGCACCATCAATAACTCACTCTGAGACGTAAGCCGAGATATCAGCTTTTATTGACTGAAGAAGGAACCAGCAGTGAGTGACCATCATACTACATCCTGGAGAATGAGGCAGAGGATCAGACCTCGATCGCCTTTATACAGGGGCCTGTGGGAGGAGCCACAGGAGCAGTCAGAAGGGGGCATGTCCAGACAGGCGCATAGTTCACCACAAAAACATAATGGTGGTGAAGAGGTAGTTTTCAGATAAATCTGAGATGATACCCACCTGCTGTAGTGCAGCATGTTTTTTTTTCTTTGCAAAGGGGAAGAGATGTTTCAATTTAAAAAATGGTACAACATGAGTTTCTTCAGAAGGGGAGGACAATCGATTTTAGAAAAGGCAGAAAACAGGTGAAATCCACTGGTTCATAAACAGTGAGTATCAGGTGATAAAAATCATAAATAAAAATCAACAGAACTGGCTGGCTACATCAGAAAGACAGACTCCTTCAATTGCATAAGTGTTAACTGGATGATGTATATTGAGCGAACTGAGCAGTATTTTGAAGCCAATAAAAAGTGAGTGCCTGTGTTATTGAGTGCACATCGTTGCGTGCAATAGGTGGAAAAACAGATAGTTTTCTTAGAAGTTTAACTGCTTTAACCAAACCAGCCAAAATAAGCAAGGAAGAGTGTAGCATATTTAATATTTCAGTAACATTTTTGAGTAATATTGTAAATATATTGTTTGATTAAGCATTCATTGTTTGTTTACATAATTTTAAAATTAAAATCAAAATTAAGCATTTTATATACAAGTACATGAATGACATGTCATTAATTCACCTTGTCATATATGCATGCCTCAACATAGTAAAACATAACAGGTTTGAAAGTCAATTGGGGAACTTTTTCCTAGATAGTCTAGTGCTTGGTGGCTCCTGTAGTTGTAATGCCCTGGTGAAAATTTTACTGCTAATGTTGTAGAGTATTTCATGTTATGGTTTTCTGTAGTATGGTTACCATTAAAGATAGGGATGCTTAGGAATGTTGTGTCATCCAATCAGGAGGATGGAACTAGAGAACTCTGAGTGGAGAGGTTTTTTTGACAGACACTGAGGTGGGTAAAGGACTCCTTGGCAGGAGCCAGGAGAAGACAGGAGGGAAGATGACTGAGGGTACTGTCCCTCCTACACAGGGTGCAGATGAATGGTTTCAAGGAAGAAGAGCCAATACTCCTATGGCGGAGCCCATTTGTTCGAGATGGATCTTGAGTGCGGTTTGGAAGATGGTGCGTGTTTTCTCACAGGCTGTGGGTCCAGTATATGAGTTAAAGACAACTTCAGCATGAACGCCAGCTTATGTGCACATTTGGAATGTGTTACCTGTAATGGGCCTTTTAGTTTGCTTTCTTATCTTTTTCCTACTAGTTATTTGACAAACTTGAAATCTGTAAACATACTCTCCTTAAGATGTTGGAAAAGATTAGTAGCTCAGATTCAGGATGTAGATGTTGAGTGACTCGCCAAGCTGACTTGTTAGCTTGCAGATGTTTTGTTACCCAGCTAGCAACATCATCAGCGCAACTACAAACGACATGTTGGTGATCTACATCGTTCAACTTTTATGTGTCCTGTGATTGGTCTGTTTGTGTGAGTGTGTGGGTACATGTGCCATTTCTATCAGCTACCGATTACGTAATCTGCAATTGGTTTGTTAAAATCCAATTAGGTGATAATTGTTGTCAGGGCTGATTTTAGTATTCACACAGGTTCCAGTGATCCAGGCATCCTAACTTCCCAGTTTTGGTGGGACCTAAGTCATATTTACCCTAGATGGGAAAGGTGGTTTGCTCAATGCTGAGTCCAGTGGCTGTTAGCGAAGGGCTAAGTGTAGAGACACTCGACAAAAAGTTCAGTTTGGTTCAGTTTCAGTTTATTGTTATTTAGAAACCACAAATGCAATGCAGTTAAGAAATGAGACAACGTTCCTCCAGAATGATATCACAAAAGCACACGACAAAACAGACTACACTAGAAAATCCACATAATGTTTGGTAATCCCCAAATCCAGAGTCCAGAGAGGCTGCTGCGTATTAAAACCACGCTACCATCTTAGCGCATTCCCTGGAAAGGAGCTCCAAATCCACCAGACTAAACAATACTACCCAGACACACCAAGTCAAGAGACCAACTCTACCACCCAACAAACTAAAAACTACAAGACCTACACAAAACCGTAGTTACATATAGTTATAGTTAACATATAGTTACAACAGTGCAGACAATACCATAATTGATAAAAAAAATCAGACCATGGGCATAGTAAAAATAGTCCAAAGATGTTAAAAGACTATAAGTTCGAAAGAAACCACCACAGTTTCCACAAGTCCTCAGGGTCCCGATAAAAGGGTCTCATCGTCAACCAGACGAAGGCAGGGCATTCAACCAGGCTCTTGGTGTGTGCATTGTAGATTGTGGAATGGTTTTGGAAAGTCAAAAATTAAGTACCTTACTGCAGACTGCATAGTCCCTGACCTATTCCTGCAACCACAACAATTTTGTAAATGATCTGATTGCACTTCTAGTCAATGATGATTCTTCGGGTCTTAGCAAAGCAGGATTCAACCATGACAGTGCAATTTTTATGTCAAAGGGAAGTTGTTGCACTTGCTCTAGTTGGAAGCTGTCGTTATTTGACCCCTATTGCTTTGCACAAAACTATTTGGTTATCTGAGCAGTTGCAAATTGCATTTAACACTGTGCAATAATCCATAAAATCTCCTAAGCACAGTTAGTGAGCAAGCAGTTGTACTGTGTCCTAAGGACACTGCACTGAGGATCTCTTGCAATGATATTTTACAGCTGCAAGAGTTGCCCTGTGTCATATCTGACTGTGCTAGCTATGAATCCAAACCATACGTAAAATAATTTCTCATGCAATTACCAACCAAAGACTTCGAGCAGTGTAGTATGCCACTACATCAAGAAACAAGTTTTTGATTTAAAAGTAGCATAGTGTGTTAGATTTGCTGATCTTCCTGCAATTCACCCACTTAAAGCAAAACCCCAGCGAAACTGTTTTCTCCCATTTTACACAAGCGCTCAAATTCCTGCTGAGTCTCAGTGCGGAAGCAGGAACTCAATTCACATGCTTTGTCGTTGTGAATTCCTAGTTTCTATAGATACTGCAATCAGTGCTGGCGACAGGTTTTTTTTAAAATCTGGCTACTGTTCAGTGCAATCAGCTTATTTCTCATGAGCGTGTGTCTGTGGCTCCAGCTGTGAGGTTTCAGGCCCAAAAGGGAACAAAAGAACTAAAAATGTCAACAGCTTAACGATAAATTTAAACCAAAAGCGTTATTGGTAATTGTAGCCAGCAGAGGGATTTTGTTGAGTTTAATTATTTTACTTGCCCTGAATCCAATTGGCTGGTTTAATTTTATTTCTTTCTTTCTTCCACCTCCTTTATCTTCTATCCTCAGTATGGATTATTGCTTGCTTCTTGCAAAACCGCAGTGAATTAATGCAGTCCTGCAATAGTGAAGGAAATCCGGACAATGTGCGGGAACATTCTTTTTCTTAGCTGCTCCCTTGAAATTGAGGATGACCTGGTTCTACTGTGGTTTTGTTGCTGCTGAGGTGGCCATTGTGGGAGGTGCAACCTCTGCAAATCGGAGCAGGAGACATATGCTGGACTTGTGTGTATTCTGATTCATGGACCCAATAATCCTTCCACAATATGAGAGGCAGTGGCCAGAGACTCCCAGGCACCAGTTGAAATGCTGCATTTTGCAAAAGAGGTTTTTGAGTTTATCCTTGTCTTTTCCCATGTCTACTTGATAATGTCTTCCTGTGACAGGGCTTCATATACAGTAAGAGCAAAATCTACAGGTCAGGTTGGGTATTTCCTGTGGGAACAGAAACAGATTTACTGTTTTATGTCAAAGATCCTTTGTCAGAACAGAGAGGGTCTGCAATTTGAAACTAAAAAGATATTCAGCGTACCTGTTCTAGAGGCCTAAACTTAATCAAGAGCTCAGAATCAGAATCAGCTTTAAAATTACTGACATGAAATTTATTTTCTACTGGCAGCAGTACAGTGCGATGCATAATTATAAATATATTTCTTGTAATTTACTATTATATGTAAACTATGTACATAAAACATAAGTAAATAAATAGAAGTTAAATGAATGAATGGATGAATAAATAAATGGAGGATTCCAGTTAATAGGGCCATTAGTTAAGTAGCAGCTTAAAGAACAAAAACTGAGAAAATAGCCAAGATTCCCTTTGTTTATTTGGGACACTCTGCCACTTTATTGGGGCAAGTGACTGATATTACACCATGATTAGAGAAAACAATTGTTAAACAACATCAGTTGTGTGTGTTTGCATTCAAAAAGCAGTAATTTAGCTGGTGAGAAATAAGCAATGACAATCCAGAACTGTTTTGCTCACTGTGAATTCAAGCAGAAATGATCAGGAGTGAAAATGAAATGATTTTACTACTTCAACAAGTTAGGAACTATGAAGAGTTTGAAGGTATCAACAATCATCTTGAATGTTACAATGAAAATAAAGATCGGAGGATACAATCATTGAAAGCATTGAATAAAGCCAGTCCATTATCTGCACTAGGTGTCTCTGCTGATTTTGTCCAATTACAGTCTATCAAAAGAACATGGCAACATAGACTGGATGAATTCTTCCATTGATAATTATTAGGAACTAATACAAAGTTTTATAGTATTGTAGTAGTATTGATAGTGTTTTAAATTATTCTGTATTTCTTTTAAATATATAATTAGTTCCTCAGTTAAATGGTAATGTGCCTTTTTATATATTTTTTAACTATTTCCATGATGCTTTGGCTAATTGGGTCAAAATGTACTGGAAACAATGTGTCCCAATTAGACAGAATCCACTGTATACATAAAGTTAAAGTAGTGTCAATAGAGGGAAAGAAATAGTGAGGTAGTGTACATGGATTTGTTGTCTGTTTAGAAATCCGATGGCGGATTGGAGGAAGCTGTTTCTAAAATGTTGAATATGTGTCTTCAGGATCCTGTACCTCCTCCCTGATGGTAACAATGAGAAGAGGGTGATGGGGTCCTTAATGATGGATGCCAACTTTTTGAGACATCCTTTTTTGAAGACCTAAAGCCTTATCTGTTATGTGTCCACTGGTATCCTCATCTCAGGGAAATTATGCTATATCAAGTAATATTTCAAACGTAAGATTGAGCTCTGCAAGACTTCTAGTCCCCATTCTTTCTACAGGGGCACCATCGAGAGTGACCTGTAAGGCTGCATCATTGTGTGGGACAAAAGCTACAAGGCATTGGACCACAAGACCATATCATGTGGAAAGGATCACTGGAGTCTCACTCCCCACTATTTGTGACATTTAGTGAGAGCATTGTATACGAAGGCCTGAATCTCTCTGATCCACTGCCATCAGGGAGGAGGTACAGGAGCATCGGGACTAGGACAGCCAGATGGGGTAACAGCTTCTTCCCTCAGGCTGTGAAACTAATGAATTCCTACCATCAACACACACAAAATGCTGGTGGAACACAACAGGCCAGGCAGCATCTATAGGGAGAAGCACTGTCTTAGCACATTTTGGCACATTTTGGGCCAAGACCCTTCATCAGGACCATCACCAAGTTCTCAACACAAGGATAGTGAGCTGTTTACTGTTTACCAGTGCTGTGCATCTCACATGCATTTTGAATTATAATTTATTAACTTATTTGTGGTAATATTTTGTTTATGTGCTGTGTGTGATATATATGCTTTGTGGTTGAACCATGGTACAGAGGAACTGTCAAGAAATGTAGAGAAGGCTTGATCTAAACTCAGAACAGCAGATATGATTTATCACTTTAATAATAAACCACAAGCCATAAGAGACTATAAAACAAGAGAGAATGGGTACTTAACATAACAAGGCAGCAAAGTAACTGAAAGGTAGGAGCAACTGGTTGAGGTTGGCTGGTTTGATGGGTGAACAAGGAGTTTGAATGCGAGCTGGGTTTAAATAGGCTGCAGGTGATGAGTTGGAAACGAGTGGCAGGAAACTCCTGTTAACAGGGTGGAACTGGGAGATGCCTACCTGTGCAGTTCTGACAGAAATGGTGTTTTGTTTGGTTGTATATATGTAGAGTCAAGTGACAATAAACTTGAACTTGAAATACTAAACTATTTTAATCTCTTTCTTACAGGGCTGTAGTTGCCAATAATTACTATTTCAATTGTGGGTTTCCCCTACCAACCAAGGATGGGTATTTCCAATTAAAGAAGAAAATAAAACACAGTTATTTTAAATAGACTTAGTTTATTTTGCAAAGTAAATTCCAACAAAGATTATAATTCCTCAAAGGATTTCCAAATCACAAGTGCAATTCCTAAAGACTAGAAAAACATACCAATAAGTGGCAGATGAGCAAGGTGTCTGTCACAGAAAGAGATCCTTCTCAGACCAGGGCTGAGGAGTGGGTTCTGTTTCTTCATCTTTGTAATTCTTAACCACCCTTACTGCTTCATGTCGTATTTAAAAATCAATAATCTAGTAACAACCTCATCTGCAAACAATGTTATTTATAAGAACATCTAAAAGAATTACGAGCAGAATTAGGCCATTCAGCACATTGAATCTGCTCTGCTATTTTATATTGGATGATTTATCTTCCCTGTTAATCCCATCCTCCTGTCTTCTCCCTGTAACCTTTGGCACACTTACTGATCAAGAACGTATCAATCTCTATTTTAAATATACCCATTGACAACATATTCCATGGATATTTTATGGTGTGAGCAGAATCATCTGCAGCTTAATGTGAAAAAGACTAAGGAGCTGGTGGTGGACCTGAGGAGGGCTAAGGCACCGGTGACCCCTGTTTCCATCCGAAGGGTCAGTGTGGACATGATGGAGGATTACAAATACCTGGGGATACAAATTGACAATAAACTGGACTGGTCAAAGAACACTGAGGCTGTCTACTAGAAGGGTCAGAGCCGTCTCTATTTCCTGAGGAGACTGAGGTCCTTTAACAGCTGCTGGACGATGCTGAGGATGTTCTACAAGTCTGTGGTGGCCAGTGCTATCATGTTTGCTGTTGTGTGCTGGGGCAACAGGCTGAGGGTAGCAGACACCAACAGAATCAACAAACTTGTTCGTAAGTCCAATGATGTTGTGGGGGTGGAACTGGACTCTCTGACGGTGGTATCTGAAAAGAGGATGCTGTCCAAGTTGCATGCCATCTTGGACAATGTCTCCCATCCACTCCATAATGTACTGGTTAGGCACAGGAGTACATTCAGCCAGAGACTCATTCCACCGAGATGTAACACTGAGTGTCATAGGAAGTCATTCCTACCTGTGGCCATCAAACTTTACAACTCCTCCCTCAGAGTGTCAGACACCCTGAGCCAATAGGCTGGTCCTGGACTTATTTCCACTTGGCATAATTTACTTATTATTATTGAATTATTTATGGTTTTATATTGCTATATTTTTACACTATTCTTGGTTGGTGCGGCTGTAACGAAACCCAGTTTCCCTCGGGATCAATAAAGTATGTCTGTCTGTCTGTCTCACCCTCTGGCCCACAGAATTCCTCCTTATCTCTGTTCAAAAGGGACACCCTTCTACTCTGAGGCTGTGCCTTTTAGTTCTAGACTCTATGGAATCGTCCTTTTCACATCAACTCCATACGCCTTTCAATATTCCACAGGTTTATCCTGATTGTGTAAACAGGATTAGCAAAGCATAACTGTTAGGAATTTCAGCTATTTAACAATAAACGCCTTCATCCATGGCCAGTTTGTTCTGCCACGTTAAATATCTGAGGTTATCCTTAAGGCTCATGGGCCTCCTAGTCAGTGAGTGGCCATCCCAAATCATTAATTCTGTTTCTCTTCCCACAAATGCTATCTGACCTACTAAGTATTTCCAGCATTTTCTGTACTTATTTTGAAGTTCCAGCATCTGCATTTTTTTGTGATTTTCACTTGATATGTTTTGGGAGTTTGATGTTGAGCATAGGAATGATATGGCCTGCCCAACCTAGCTGAAAGAGGTAATTAAACTCGGTGTGAGTGAGGATGTTGTAGATGGTTTGCCTGTTTCACCAATGCAGCTCGAGGATTTTATATAGCTGGTGTCAGTTTCCCGTACATTGTGATATCTCCTGTTGGTAATTCAGGCCTCAGAAGCATACACTCCACTCCAGTACACCTTCTGTTTATGCCAGGTCTGAGTCTTGATTTTAAAATAACCTCTTCCTTTAATCAAAAAAAGGATGTTCTGTACATGGAAGGTGCTGAATTTTGTCAATAATGTCTGCCTGCTCCTGTGATATGTGTTGTGTATTGAATATTTCAGTAATATCGTTATTATACTGTCTGATTAAGCATTCTTTGTTCGATTAAATAATTCATTGTGAGTTATATGTAAAAGTATATTGTCCCAGCTCCATGATTTCTTTTTCAATTGGCTTTAATGTTTTTGAACACTTTTCCTAGGAGCCCACTCTTGTGACATAGAGTTCAAGGGTACCAAACAACACAGTAACACTGACAGCTCTTCCACTGTTAGCAATTGAAGAAGAAAAGTCTTCATTCTGTGACCCAGCAGAAGTGCTCCACACAATTTGGTGGACCAGCTGCCGGTAACCATTTCTGAAATACAAAGGGAAACGGGGAATGATCCGACATTGTCTATGACACCACCATGCAAGGATGGCCAGCTCATGGTAACCCAATATTTCCAGAGTTCTCAGTGAGATGAGACCAACCGTCTGTATGTCAAAGAAGACTGATGTGTGGATCTCATGTTGTGGTTCCCTCTAAACTGCGCACCAGAATGTTAGAAAATCTGCATGAAGGACTTCTGCATACAGGCAGATGAAGAATCTCACCTGGAGCAACATGTGGTAGCTGGGAATGGATAAATAGATCAAAGACCTGACTGAAAGCTGTATGGGATGCCACAAAGTTTAAAATGCACCCCTACAGGCACCATTACCCCTGTGGGTGTGTCTATCTTCACCACAGTAAAGAATGCATATAGACTTCACTGGGCTGTTTTTGGACTTCATGTTTCTGATTGCTGTGGATGCTCATTCGAAGTGGCCTGAAGTTATACCAATGAAATCAACCACCTCAGAAAAGACTGTTTCCATTCCGATGACCTATCTTCACCAGAAATGGCTTATCAGATCAAATTGTGAGTGACAGCAGACTACAATACATGTCAGAAGAGTTCAGACTATTCATGAAGAAAAATGGCATCGGACATTTCAAGTCAGCTCCTAACCACCCCGCAACGAATGGGTTAGCTGAAATAGTGGTCCAAACCTTCAAGAAATCCATTAACGTGATGGACAAGGAGGACATTTCTCTACAGCACAAGGTGGACAACTTCCTTCTTGTGCATCGGAACTCTGTTCATGCAATGATGAATCAAACGCCTGCAATGCTGGTCATTGGAAGAGCAGAATAAACAGTTCAGCCAGTGGCAAGTAAATCAGCACAGAGTTTCGAGGCTGAACAGAAAGTCCTAGTGCATGATTACTGTGAAGACAAGTGGGCATCCAATAGGATGGCTGCAAGAACCGGACCACTGGACCACTAATATACACCGTGGACACCAACGACGTGACACCTGCAACAGAGAATGGTGTCTTTGACAAGACACCTGCCAAATCTGATGCCACTCCATAGGTCCAAAGGTGCCATGCAGAAAAAAACAGCAAGAATCTTTGGTATCGTGAAGTTCATGACCAGGTAATAATAATGCATTTTTTTTTAAAGCTGAAATGGCTGGCTACATCAGAAATACAGATGGGTTTGATTGCACAAAAGATAAAAGGATATTGTATGCTGAGGAAATGGAGCAGTATTTTGAAGCAAATAAACTAGCCAATAAGAAGTTAGTGCCAGTTTTGCTGAGTTAATTGGTGGAATAGCACACAGTTTGCTTAGAAGTTTGTGTGCTGAAATGAACTTTGCTGATACTGTGAAAGTTAAAATGTAAAACCATTGTTGATTGCAGAATGTCATTAGTGGAATCAAAGGGGAGAGGGGTCCATTTCAGCCTGCACGGCTAGATTGAAGAAGTTAACTGAATATTGTCATTTGAGTAATGGAATTGGTGCACTCAGTGATTGTTTCATTGGAAACAGCAGCCAGAGACACAACTGAACTGCAGTCAGCAATGAAAGTGAGCCTGAACAAAATTGCAATGTTTGAACAGAAACGTGCCTGGCCAAACAAATTGCGTTACCGTTGTGCCAGGGCTCACATACATCAGACTATTGTAGGTTTAAAGGTGAAAAGTGCATAAAATACAACAAGGAATGTGTCGCAGTTATGTTCCTTCACTATAACAGGTTCTTGCCTAACCTAGCTACTGTGCTTCACCCGTTTGACTCATTACTACAGTTCAGGAAGAAGTGGCAATGGAGATGGCTTTCAAAAATTCACATTAAATGGTGATGTCAGACACCGTACTCATACATTATGATCCACATTGCCTAGTGAAGCTTGCCAGGTGACACCTCACCGTACGGTATACTGTGGGAGTAGTCATGTCACATCTTATGAACGATGGAAGTGAATGCCCTAAAGCCTTTGCATCACATTCTCTTACCACTGCAGAAAAAAAATTACAGAGAGACTTTGAGTCTTTGGGTGTAAAACGTTTCAACCAGTACTTGTCTGGGAGCTTTTTACTTGTCAGTCCTGACGAAGGGTCTCAGCCCGAAGCATTGACTGCCCATTTCCACAGGTGCTGTGCGACCTGCTGAGTTCCTCCAGCTGGTTGCAGGTGTTGCTTGTCTCATTACTGATCCTCAATGACTAGTGTCAATTTTCAATCCAAAGAAGGGTGTTCCACCAACAGCAGTAGCACAAATTCAAAGATGGGCTCTGTTTCGTAGAGGGCACAATTACAAACCTGAATTCAAAAATACAACTAATCATGGAAATTCTGATGGATTGTCCCGTTTACCCTTGGAAAAGGAAATACCTGAAAAACTTACAAAAGTAGAGTGTCCCTACTTCTCTTTACTGCAAATTGAAAGTCTCCTTGTTCTGGCAGAGATGATCCAAAGAGAAACCCGAAAAGACCCCACACTGTCTCAGGTTTTCATGGCCAGCCAAAGTGGCTGGAATGTGCAGTGGAAATTCCACCTCCCACATTTTTACCAGCACCCGGATGAATTTGCCCTTATCAAGGATTGCCTTATGTGGGGATTGAAGTTATTGACTGAGTAATATTGTAAATATATTGTTTAGTTCAGCATTCTTTGTTGCTTGCATAATTCATTATGGGTTATATGTAAAGAGACGTTATTGGTATACGTCATTATGCCACCACCTCATATGTGCACGGTTTGCTAAAAGTAAAACAATACTAGAGTAGATATGTTATTCCTGGCTCTGAGATTTTTCTTTCAATTAGTTTTTATGTCTTGGAGTTACAAAACATAGTGTTTATGGGGTGTGGTCTGTGTTTTCTATGTTTTCAATTGAGCTTTTATTATTTGGCAAATCTTCAGATCGAATGGTCAACCCAAATTTGGAATGCTGTCCCACAACCACAGGAGTTATATATGTTGCTGGGACTTTATCAGTAGAATAAAGCAGAAAAAATGAGAATGAGGAACTATCAAGTGGCTCAGAGAAAGAGCTATGTTCTAAACAAATATCTTCCAGGTACTGTAATAACATTAAGTATATTTGGCAGAGTCAAAGATGTAATTCAGGAAAATCAGAACACATTTTGTTGGCAGTGAGTTCTTACAGACAGTAAAATGACAATATGGCTTCAATGATGTTGAATGGGTGAGATGTGGAGGCAGGGACTCCTGCACAGCATAACACTCTCTTCAAAATAATGACACAGAGTTGATGTCCACTTCAGCGGTCACCTGCTTAACATCTCACCCGAAAGAAAGCTTTCTGGCAGTGCAATATTTTTGTAGAGTTTCAACCCTCAATAGAAAACTAGGCTGCAGACTTCTCAGGCTAGGTCAGAGAAGTGCCAGCACTGTTGTATTGCCTTTATGGTATTTGTTTAGTTTATAATATTTTCGCTTTAATAATTCATTTGTTAGCATTTTCTAGTTAAAGTTAAGATTGCTTAAAGTAAATTCGTTGTCTGTGATATATCGCGGCATGCGATGACATCACACCTGGTTTCGCCACGTCTTGTGGGAAAATACCGGTTTGGAGAAACAGGAAGGAGGGGGCTCACATATGCAGGATCAGTGCAAGAAAAGTTTTCTTTCTATGCACTAGAAACATCAGTGAAGCAATGCCGTAAGTTCATGAGATAATCAATGAGTTGAATTAAAAATGTTAACACTGATTCTGTTAAAAGTATTGATGGTTGATAAGGTTTATGCTTTTGTTAGTTAAAGAGTTGCGGATAGTTTGTGTAGAAGTGTATTTAAAGCAGTCAATGGCGTAGGTAGATTCTGACTGTATGCTGCACTTTAATGTAATGTAGTTGTTGTAGTTTTACTTTTACAAGTATTTACGAAGTAATGTGATATCAAGAAGGAAACAAATACTGTATACATTTTGTATTGTTTTATCAACAGTTTTCACCATACGTTAATGTGGAAGAGTGAACAGTAAACGGTTAATCTTACTGCGATCCTGTTTTCATTGACTACGGTTTACCTCGGTGTTTAGTTCAGAGTTCTCTTACACCTGATCGAGAACACTACAGTGAAAAGGCGGCATTATCAGTGTTTCAAGTGCTGCAATGACAACTCGATCCAGCATGAAGTCATTGCCATCCAGCGGCAGGGGCAGTAGGGCATCATCAAGTAAGGCTGCCCATGCAAAAGCTAAGGCAGAAGCCACCAAGGTGCGAGCCTTCTACGCTGAACAAGAAGCAAATTGAAAATGGAAGCGGCTGCCAGAGAAGCTGAAAACCGGAAGGAAGCGGCTGCCAGAGATGCCGAAAACCAGTTGGAAAGAGTAAGGATAGCGTCAGAGTTAGAAGTGCTGACCCTACACCAAGAAGCAGAAGCTGCCAGGGTGGAAGCAGAGTTAATAGAAAATGCTGAAGAAATGCATGATCTGGTCGACGTAAAATCTACTTCAGAAAAGACCAGATTGGAACGTACAAGCGACTATGTCCGATCTCAAATAGACTTGAAGATTTGTTCTTCCTCTCCATACTTATATGCTAATGCCCCATTTCATGAGGAGCCTCAGAGAGGCCCAATTGCATCACATCCATCCGAGGAAGACAATTTACCCTTGCTTCTCCATGATGAATTCAAGAATGAAAGGGCTGATGACAAATACTTCTTGACACCAAACTTACCAGATTTGGCGAGAAGAGAGGCAAAGGCTGAATTCAGAACAGCAAATTCCATAACAGAGGTACGCCCTCAGTCATATACCGCCGACATAGTCCCCCAGGCCGCATGCCACTTGCAGTTGAACCCATGGCACAGTATTTAGCACGACGAGATCTCGTCACTTCAGGACTATACCAGTTTGACGATAAACCTGAAAATTACCGTGCATGGTACTCCACATTCACCAACGCGATCGACGGAGTCCAGCTCAGAGCAACCCAAGAGTTGGATCTTATGACAAAATGGCTGGGAAAAGAATCATGCGAACAAGTGCGAACTATCAAGTAGCTCAGAGAAAGAGCTATGTTCTAAACAAATATCTTCCAGGTACTGTAATAACATTAAGTATATTTGGCAGAGTCAAAGATGTAATTCAGGAAAATCAGAACACATTTTGTTGGCAGTGAGTTCCTACAGGCATACGTTCAGTGTACATCAACAACCCCAAGCTAGCCTTACGCAAAGCATGGGAGAGACTTCGGGAGGGCTATGCGGCTCCTGAAATTATTGAAGCGTCTGGAAAATTTTCCTAAGGTATCAGCCAAGGACCACACTAAGTTAAGAGAGCTCGGAGATTTACTCATGGAGATTCAAGGCAGCAAAGAAGACGGCTACTCAACTGGTCTATTATACCTAGATACTCCATCCGGGATTAGACAAATCGTGGACAAACTTCCATTTTGGGCTGCAGGAAAGGTGGGTGTCCGTTGGCGCAGAGTACGAGGAAGAGAACAATGGTCGATTTCCTCCCTTCGAGTATTTCACTAGGTTTGTGTGCAAGGAGGCGAAGAAGCAAAATGACCCTAGCCTCATGGGTCCAGGAAGCAGTACAATTTACACCAAGCCAGATAAATCCACTTTGAATAATTTCAACATTAATAAACCTGTCTCAGTGCTTAAGACTGAAGTCTTTACAACTAACAACGACCTGAGCAAGAATTGTCCATTGCATAACAAACCCCACCCCCTCAAAAAACGCAGTATGTTTAGGGAAAAACCCCTTGAAGAGAGGATGGCCCTTCTCAAGGAGAAAAAAATATGTTTTAAATGCTGTTCCTCTACCTCTCACCTTGCTAGAGAGTGTACGATTGCCGTGAAGAACCCGGAACATAATAGCACTAATCACGATGGGGCTATGCATCCCGGCCCGTTACCACAAACCGACAATGCTCCTTCACCCCCACAACAGGACGGCGGGGAGGAAGAGGCTCACTTCAGGACAACCGTTGTCAGCTCGAGCTGCACAGAAGTTTGCAGTCAAGCTCAGTCAAGACGTTCTTGTTCAAAGATCTGCCTCACTAAGGTGTACCCTAAGGGAGCCAAAGACAAGGCCATCAAAGCCTATGTAATTCTGGATGATCAGAGCAATCGCTCACTAGTCAGTCCAGAGTTCTTTGACTTGTTCAACATTGAGAGTAATCAGTTCCCATACTACCTTAGAACTTGCTCAGGCTGCGTGGAAACTAAAGGCTTCCAGCTCGAGTCCCTGGATGGTAAATTCGTCATCTGTCTCCCTCCACTCTTAGAGTGCAATGAAACTTTGAGTAACCGCACTGAGATCCCGATGCCAAGTGCAGTGCTACACCAGCCACATCTCCACCACATCGCCAAACACATCCCAGAACTGGATCCAAAAGCAGAAATACTCCTGCTATTAGAAAGAGATGTTCTCCGGGTGCACAAGGTTAGGCAGCAGGTCAATGGACCACACGATGCCCCCTTTGCGCAACGCCTGGATCTGGGCTGGGTGGTGATAGGAGAGGTGTGCCTTGGCAATGTACACAAACCAACGGTTAGCACACTCAAGACCAATGTGCTACAGAGTGGCAGCCATTCAATTATTCAACCCTGCACAAGTTTCATGAGTATCAAGGAGAACACAAAAGGCAAAAACAGAAAAAGAAGAAGAAAGGCAAAAGTGCAAAATGAGATAGTGAAATTTCTGGTAAGTGTACCATAGATCTAAGCACACAAGAGAACTTGGGTAATGCTTTTCATAATGAGTTCCATCATGAGAAAACCAAAGAGAGTTGGAACTCATTAGAGAAAGGTGGTCAACAGCCAGTATGGGTAACACAAATTCTGTCAGAAAATCATTTTTCACAGTCTTCACAAATTCCAGACTGTGGAAGAGGAACAAAAACCCTGAAAAGGAAACCTGAGATGCAGCAACGCACCCGATTGACCCAAGAGGTACTGTGCACACTAATGGCAGAGGTCACAGCCATTATAAATGCACAACCACTCCTACCTGTGTCTTCTGACCCGGAAAACCCCTTCATACTCTCGCCATCAATGCTCCTTACGCAGAAGGTAGGAGCACCCCCTCCACCAGGGGACTTCTCTGATAAGGATTTGTACTTAAAGCAATGGAGACAGGTCCAGGCTCTGGCAAATCGGTTCTGATCTTGTTGGAGACAGGAATATCTACCTTTGTTGCAACACAGACAAAAGTGTACAGAATCCTGCAGGAATCTTCAAGTTGGAGATTTAGTCCTGCTCAGGGACAAGCAAATCACCCGCAACAGCTGGCCAATGGCCAGAATCACTGCCACATTCCCTAGTAGGAAGGTGATGTGAAAATCTACCAAAGGCCAGTTACAGAAGTCATTCTACTTCTACCTAAGGACTGATTTAGAGACTGAAGTTTTGTATTATGTTCATTTTGACCTTACGAAGGTCAAGCGGGGAGTGTGTTGCCTTTATGGCATTTGTTTAGTTTATAATATTTTCGCTTTAGTAATTCATTTGTTAGCATTTTCTAGTTAAAGTTAAGATTGTTTAAAGTAAATTCGTTGTCTGTGATATATCGCGGCATGCGATGACGACACACCCGGTTTCGCCGCGTCTTGTGGGAAAATACCGGTTTGGAGAAACGGGAAGGAGGGGGCTCACATGTGCAGGATCAGCGCAAGAAAAGTTTTCTTTCTACGCACTAGAAACATCAGTGAAGCAATGCCGTAAGTTCATGAGATAATCGATGTGTTGAATTAAAAATGTTAACGCTGATTCTGTTAAAAGTAATGATGGTTGATAAGATTTATGCTTTTGTTAGTTAAAGAGTTGCGGATAGTTTGTGTTGAAGTGTATTTAAAGCAGTCAATGGTGTAGGTAGATTCTGACTGTATGCTGCACTTTAATGTAATGTAGTTGTTGTAGTTTTACTTTTGCAAGTATTTACAATGTAAGTGTGATATCAAGAAGGAAACAAATACTGTATACATTTTGTATTGTTTTATCAACAGTTTTCACCATACTTTAATGTGGAAGAGTGAACAGTAAACGGTTAATCTTAGTGCAATCCTGTTTTCATTGCCTATGGTTTACCTCGGTGTTTAGTTCAGAGTTCTCTTACACCTGTGCAAGAACACTACAACTGTGGTTATCCATTTCCTTCTGTTTTTTCCCAAGATATAAGAGCTTACTTGTAGGATAAGTCATCAACTCGGATAGCTTGCAGCATATACACCACTCACACATGCCACAGAAGTATATAATGGGTTGTTGGTTTTGTCAATTGTGTGCATTGCCACTCATGCCAAACTGGTCCACATTGATCCAGCTTGCATACTTACCCTAGCTGCAGGAGTAACGTCAAAACTTCAATGACGTCCAAGATTTTTTGGAAAATTTTTCTCTCTTTAGCCTCAGCTAGTCCCCTTAAGCATGATAGTGAACTGCATATTTTTGAAATGATGTACAGAAACTGGCAGACTATTTACCACAGTGAGGTAATAAACAGATAACACATCTTAATCTATTGTTTAGGTTACTTAAAAAGACCTGATCTTCTCCCTAGTGCCCATCTGCAAAGGCAAGCAGAGCAACAGTCTCCTGTGTCTCCGAAGGAGACAAAACTTTGCTTTAATAACTCGCTTTAAAGATATTGAAGGGCCCAACCACCTCCACCCCCACTTCTTCACAGAATACCTGTCTGGATGGCATGCTCACATCTCTGGAATAGTTAAGAACTGCCCTGAGCTGTAGCTGACAATGATAGCAATTATTTAGTCCAAGGGTAAGGTGAAAAATGTGAAAAGCAGAAGGATATCACAAAGGTAGCTTCAGACTTCTAACTAGAGCACATTAGATTGCTCAGTCACAATCTCCAGTAGGGAAGTTACTCTGCCTATAAACATATGTTAACCACCTGGTTTCAAATGCTCATCATTTGCTTTCAGCTGAAATGTTTCTGAACCTTTCCAATGAAAGCACAAGTGTTCAGCAGTAAGTGGTAAAACAGATAAAGCCCCTGTAAACTGCAGAGATCCCTGAGAATGGCTGCTAGGTTGCTTCCTCCACTTTGGAATCTGTCTCAGATACATTAGGATGAGCTGACACTGCTGATAATAAAGGAAAACAACTGGTCACAGGACATACATAAACTCAATCACACTTTATTTTAATTGTACACAAGAACAACAGCATGGCCACCGTCACCACACTATTCTGAAGTCTGAACAGAAAAATGCCATATTCATACAGAAATGGCTCACAGTTATGGTTATTGACTATTTGGTAAACAGCATATGTTTAAATTCCTTACTTGCAAGATCAATCGCCATTCACAATGTAGGTGCTAAAAGTCAATTGGAACTACAAGCTGACAACCAATGATACTTTGAAGTTAGTAAAGAAGTTGTCCCTTAGTTGTTCAATGTGTTTCACATCCTTCTGTTATTCCAATCTCATCTGTCTCTGTCATCCCCCTACTGCGTAAAGCGTAACTATGTTCCAGGAAAATGTTTCTAGAAAGGATCTCACTTAAGAAGTCTCACCTGTCCAGCTTGATTACATTCTGCCACAGATATCCTCACTTACTTCATCTGCAGTAAACAGGGATGGCTCTGGTGGTCTCACTTCAAAGGTATCTCTTGTCACACTTCCACAGTCATTCTTGCTGGGTGTTGTCTTTAATCCTTTCCTTACTGCAATTCCCACAGAGTGTACTTTTACTAATTAGACTGAAAAATAATCAGCAGAAATGTGCTGTTATTAAACTAAGGTAATTTGATTAAAAGTAAATTAATGAAGTTAATTTAAAGTTATTAAGGCAACTTATTAAGTTATTGACAAGGTTCTCCTCCAAGAGGCCAGAGATTGTTCCATAGATTCACAGTGTGGATTCAAATCAAAGAGGGACAATGGACACAATCTTCACTGCACCACAACACCAGCACCAGCACCCGTCATTACACGTAGTCTGCTTGAAATTCACTGAAGACATTGACTCTATCAATCAGGAGAGATTCTTCAATGTCCTATTCAAATTCACCTGCCCACACAAACTTCCATCTTATATTTGCACAAGGATAGCATGCAAGCACATAGTACTAACCAACAGGTCTACAATGGAACCAACCACAGTGAAGACTGGTGTCAAACACACAACAATGAACTACAGGTCTACAATGGAACCAACTGCAGTAAAGATGGGGTCAAACACACAATACTAAACTACAGGTCTACAGTGGAACCAACCACAGTGAAGATGGTGTCAAACACACAATACTAAACTACAGGACTACAGAGGAACCAACCACAGTGAAAATGGTGCCAAACACACAATACTAAACTTCAGGTCTACAGTGGAACCAACGACAGTGAAGATGGTGTCGAACACACAATACTAAACTACAGGTCTACAGTGGAACCAACCACAGTGAAGATGGTGTCAAACACACAATACTAAACTACAGGTCTACAATGGAACCAACCACAGTGAAGATGGTGTCAAACACACAATACTAATCTACAGGTCTACAATGGAACCAAAAACAGTGAAGATGGTGTCAAACACACATACTAAACTACAGGTCTACTCTGGAACCAACCACAGTGAAGATCGTGTCAAACACACAAAACTAAACTACAGGTCTACAGTGGAACCAACCACAGTGAAGACAAACACACAATAGTAAACTACAGGTCTACAATGGAACCAACCGCCGTGAAGATGGTGTCAAACACACAATACTAAACTACAGGTCTACACTGGAACCAACCACAGTGAAGATTGTGTCAAACACACAATACTAAACTACAGGTCTACACTGGAACCAACCACAGTGAAGATGGTGTCAAATACACAATACTAAACTACAGGACTACGATGGAACCAACCACAGTGACGATGGTGTCAAACACACAATGCTAAACTACAGGTCTATGGTGGAACCAACCACAGTGAAGATGGTGTCAAACACACAATACTAAACTACAGGTCTACACTGGAACCAACCACAGTGAAGATCATATCAAACACACAATACAAAACTACAGGTCTACAGTGGAACCAACCACAGTGAAGATGGTGTCAAACACACAATACTAAACTACAGGTCTACAGTGGAACCAACCACAGTGAAGATGGTGTCAAACACACAATAGTAAACTAGAGGTCTACAATGGAACCAACCGCCGTGAAGATGGTATCAAATGTGCAATACTAAACTACAGGTCTACAGTGGAACCACCCACAGTGAAGATGGTGTCAAACACACATACTAAACTACAGGTCTACAGTGGAACCAACCACAGTGAAGATGGTGTCAAACACACAATAGCAAACTACAGGTTTACAATGGAACCAACCACAGTGAAGATGGTGTCAAACACACAATAGCAAACTACAGGTCTACAATGGAACCAACCACAGTGAAGATGGTGTCAAACACACAATAGCAAACTACAGGTTTACAATGGAACCAACCACAGTGAAGATGGTGTCAAACACACAATAGCAAACTACAGGTCTACAATGGAACCAACCACAGTGAAGATGGTGTCAAACACACAATACTAAACTACAGGTCTACACTGCAGCCAACCACAGTGAAGATGGTGTCAAACACACAATACTAAACTACAGGTCTACAATGGAACCAACCACAGTGAAGTTTCTGTGAAGCACACAATACTAAACTACAGGTCTACACTGGAACCAACCACAGTGAAGATCATATCAAACACACAATACTAAACTACAGGTCTACAATGGAACCAACCACAGTGAAGATGGTGTCAAACACACAATACTAAACTACAGGTCTACAGTGGAACCAACCGCAGTGAAGACTAAATACTAAACTCATCAATATTCATTGTTGCTGAATACCACTCACAAGCCAATCAAACAAAAAAATCGAGTATTCCCCTTTTCAAAACACCGATTCAAAATTTAACAAGCCTTTTAACTCAAATGATCCATCTTGGACGCAGCCCCCATATTTATGTTACGGATTCAGTAACAATAAATATATGAGTGAGGCAGGGTTTTTTATAACAAATAATATGTTTATTAAACACTGAAAAACAAACTCCCAAAAATAAACCACTCACGTAACCGGAAATCAGGTGCTGTGCGGCAGCTTAAACAGTTCTTAAAGCGATGTTGCAAAAACAGTTCTTCAAAGTAGTATTGCAGAAGTTCAAAATTCTTACAGTCCATTTAAGGGAGAGACTTTTTAAGATGATTTAAATTGTCTTTCACGTCGTGTTGTTTCGATTCCCAGTCGAGCTACTTTTCCCACGGAGAATTTACGAAGATGAAATGTAACGGCTTAAAGGCACTGACCTTTCCTTTACAAAACTGTTCCCAATCCTTTCTGCTATTCACAGGGATTAACACATGGACAGTCAACGAATTCTTTCCGAATGAGGATGAAACAAGGTCGAACCTGTTTCACCATCGAAATCGACTTTCCTCGATCTTTTAATTCCCGAACTCCGATCTTCACTCTCCACTGATTTTTAACTAGCAGTATTATAAAGAAACTGCTGGCAATGAGCTTTTAAACTCTAGGCATTAAATAAAACTCCATCTTTCAACCACACTGCATCATGATATTAAATCAGGCAGTGGCATGAAGTCAACATGGCAAATCCAGCCACGAACTGCCCCTCCTCATAGGGAGGGGTCCTCCTTTTATACCCTGTAAAAAAATCCTGTCACATGATCTCTACTGGCAGAAATATGACGTCACTCCACCATCACAAGACCATTACTTCAAATCCAGTATAGCTTCAGCACCTGTCACATGACAAGTACACCACTGTCATGTGTCACTGGAGATCCACAGTAGCGGCAGGAACCCGATATCCTGTGCTGATCTCACTCCTCCTGAGATGGGTGCAGGCCCTCCCACCTGCCGGTGTGCTGGGTGACGAGACAGAGGGTGAAGACTGATCCAGGGAGTAGGAGGCATGCTCAGTGCATTCTCTCTCTGTGCCACTCAGTGGCCTGCTTGTTTATTCAAATGACCAGATTTATTCGGTTATCCAGGCTGTCCAGTTCATCTCGCGCTGCAGTCTCGAGCCAGGCACCTGGAAAGTAGTGATGAGGGATCTCTTGCTTCACCCCATCGCAGTCACAATAGTGCAGAACTTTACTGCATAGTCCCTCACAGGCACAGGGCTACGTGTCGGTGGGCAGCCTCCTGACCCCATAATGGATGATCAAACACTCTCTCAAACTCAAATGCAGGGGAACCTTGTTCTCAGAGTAGGGTCTGTAAGCCAGTTTACGTACACCATCATCCGGCTGGGCTCGGGAGGTCAGCTCACACGGGGTAATTAAGTTCTTGTAGCTGTCAGCATCACTGGAGTATCTGCCCAGTGGAGGAATTGTCGGTTCAGATATGGATGCTGTCAAGGGAATTGGGGCATTAACGGCTGAATCTGATGCGACTGCTACGGAGAATGTGGGAGTTGCTGATGTCGGGAGTGGGACTGTTCGGGCAGAAGGTCGCGGCTGTGAAAGCAGTAATGGCTGCCTCCGGATTCTGGTGGGTTGCTGAACTGTCACTGCGAGCACAGACCCCGTTCTTCCTGCTCGGACTGGTCTTGCCAATCTGAAAGTAACTGCCGCTCTGTGTGAGATACTTCTGCCAACCCCAGCCTCCGCTGACTTTAACTTCTCTCCCATCCAAACAGAATTCGGGGCCAACGACAGCCGTTCTCTCTCTGCCAGATCCATCTTGATGGTCAAGCCTTGATGATACGGTGTTCGGTAATGGTCCAAGTGCAGAGGGAGAGTTACAGAAACAGAATGAACAATTCACTAAGTTTTAATAAGAACTGTCCTGACCAAAAGGAAACTAATAAATGCTAGGCTAACAGTGTCACTAATTAAAACTTTCAATCTAAAGTTTAACACTGGCACTCAAGTTCAGCAACATGAACTTATCTATTTGGAGATCCAGCACGTTATGGGCCCTGCCAGCCCTGCGGGCTATGCCAACCGGTGCCCCCGACATCCCAGTTTAACCCTAACCCAAAGACAGGACAATTTACAATGACCAATTCACCTGCCCGGTACATCTTTGGTTTGTGGAAATAAAACCAAGCACCTGGAAAAAACTCAGGCATTCCACGGGGAGGATGTGCAGAGACTCCTTACAGAGGATGCCAGGACTGAACTCCGAACTCCAACACCCTGGCATGTAATAGCTTGGACTAGCTGTTACACAACAATGGCTCATTAATACAGCTCCTTTACAGTGTCAATCTCAATTGCAATCATCTTTCCCAGAATATGGACTCGGGTACAAATGCCATCACTGTACTTGGGTCAAGACTAAAACGAGAGGAAGGGAGTTAAATCCAACCACAAAGAAACCGTAACTGGCTAGAACATGCATGCTCGTGAGCGTGATTGCCCGTCCCTTTCAGCTGCCTGCCTGCGAGGGCACCCAGGCTCTGCAGCAGATCCCATGGTTGTGACAGCTGAGACAATGATTGAATGGTCTTTTCTTGTTGAATAGAAGCTTCACCCTCGGGGAGGGGAGAAATGTCAGGGGTCTAAGGAGAGCAGGTTCAAGTTCAAACTTCAGAGAGGACTTGAAAATAATAGGTTAGCTTTTTCTTGCGTGAATCTTGACCCAAAGAGCAATCCCATTCAAAAACAGATCGGTTTTAATTTTTTCATTTCACTTTTGAAGAAGCTTTGTATTAAAAGCCCAATGATAAAAAATAAATCTCTTTGTTTAAGCCACGGGTTCCCCAATTCCTAGCAACAGCTGGGGATTTCTCTCAGCAGAATAGCTTACACTTTCTCAGGTGAGCTGATGTTGCCATAACAATAGTACGTACATCAGATGTTAAATGAGTTAGATTCCACTGAATATAGTTCTAACATTCTTAATTTTTAATCTGCTAATCAGTGTTTGACTGTATGTTAAACAGTTACATACTTGAATTCTGCAGTTCATTAATGAACTGGATGGAAAATTATACGAACTCTTAGAAGTTCTCCTCCCAGACAAGTTAATTTCAGCAAATAATAGCATCTTCAGATTAATAACTTCACTGGAGCTTTTGTTCAAACATCCTCGCGTGCTGTTCCAGGGTTTGCTATTAGAGGAGAGATTGAGTAAATGCGACCGTTTTCTACAGAGTTTAGAAGAATGAGAGGAGACTTCATCAGAATTTTAAAAGCTTTCAGGAAGTTTGTTTTCCTGACTGAGGAGTCTAGTGCTTGGGGGTATATCTGAGAATAAAGACAAGGTCATTACAACTGAGGTATGGAAATACTTCTTCACTTAAACCTTTGTAATTCAGCCCCTAAGGGCTGTGGAGCCTCAATAGTTGTATTCATTCCACACAGATATTGATATAATGTGTATCAAAGGAACAAACTGAAGCCAAGGTTGCAGATTAGCATGATGAGAATGATTGGCAGAGCAGGTGTAAGGGGTCAGATTACCATTTCCTGTTTCTAATTGTTATGTTTCTACATCACAGAATTCAAAATCAAGCTCAAGTTTAGTTGTCATTCAACCATACTGGAACACCATGAATACAGCCAAATGAAACAGCATTACTCCAGGGCCAGGATGCAAAATACAGTACACAGCACAAAGCACATATAGCACAAAAAAGATAGCAAGCGCATATAAGACCAATGAAATACAGTCACACAAACAATATACAGTCCAAACCCCTGAGACCATGAAAGTTGCAATTGTCTGCAGTCGAACACAATACGGCTTGTTTTCTGCCGAGCGACCACTGGGAGGCAGCACCGACTCCAGCTTGGACGCTGCACCACATTGGCTCGGCACTCCGGCAGTGGACACCAGCTCCAACGCCTCTCTGCTGGGTGGCCGTAAGCAGGCCTCGTCCTCTCTACGACAGAGGCCACGCAGCTCCACTGCCATCCACCAGTAAATCGGTGAATCTGACTTGCAGCGTTCCACATTAACAATGTCCACCAGAACACGGACTAACATGATAACTCGCTGCTAGACTGCACACTGCCTTTGAGCACCACCGGCAGCAGCACATCCACACGTCCAGCTCCTTCAGTCTCTCTGCCAACGAGCAACTCACAGATAGGTTATATCTGCAGTACTGTAAGTTTTTAATATCCAGCAGGGTGTTGGGATCATAAAAATTATATTTAAAATCAGACAATAACACCTTCGGTTGGCCCCAGAGAAGCTGCTGCGATGGAGCATACTGCCATCTTACCAGAACTATTGTCTATTGTGGACCTGTTGAATGGTGCAGGTTCTTGACAGAGTCGTTGTGGGGTACGTACTGGGGGAGTAGGGTAACGACCCAAAGTCCTTGACGTCCTCAAGCCAGCTGTTCTTAAGACGGACTAACAGTCCTTGGGTACACAGGAAATCTGCTCTGAGCAGAGGTCTGGCCACTTTAGCCAGGACAAAGTCCCAGGTGTAACATCACCCACTGAAGCAGAACGACACCCTTCGTGTCCCGCAAGTCTGGATCCTCCAGTGAGGTTTCGTTGCTCTTTGCCTTCTCGTCAGTAGGCGATGCTGGCAGCCACTCGCTTGAGCACCCGTGACACACAGGAAGGGTGTCTGTGATGGACAGTAGGTGACCCTGGCAGCTGGAACCCGCGCGGTTTACAGACCTCTGATGTCCCGTTGCACTGTCACTGTCGAAGCTGCAAGGCAGTCGGCTCTTCCTAGCGTTCGTACCAAAGCGGGTGTGGTAAAAATACAGGCCTGGCATCATCTGTTTCACAGCAGCAGGCTTCCTTGAGTCGCTGACCCGGTTTATTGAGGGAGGGAAAGGAGGAGGAATGATGCACCACTGCCTGACTGAGTGTAGACTATCGGCCATTTTAGCAGCTCCCTGTAGTCCTTCTTGGGTGCATTAGCGAGGGCTGTATGAACCTGGTCAGGCATTTGCTGCTTGAACAGTCTTAAAAATAAAACAAGAATGGTGATTTCCCAGGAGGGAGAGCATGTGGTCCGTTAGCTTTGAAGGGTTTTACCAGCACAGAGGACAAGCAAGGAGAGCAGCTGTTTGACCCACTTAGACTCCAATCATCCATAAGTCTGTAAAATGGGAGTTTTAAGGTGCGTCAACTAGTAGACTCCACACTTTCACAGCCATGGAGTTACTGAGTGACAACACCACATAGAAATACTTGGTGTTGTCGGCGGAGATTTCTCAAAATGTAAATCCAACCTCCACTTCAACAAACCAACCGACGGCATTTTGCTCCCCAAACTCCAGCAGTTTCAAAACTTGACTGACATGTTCAATAACTCTGGAATTGTCCTGGAGCATTGGAGTCACCAATATAGGTTTTTGCAAGTAAAACAGCGAGAACATTTTATGCAACACTGACAAAATGCTGGAGGAACTCAGCAGGCCAGGGAGCGTCTATGGAAAAGGGTGAACAGTTAACATTTCAGTCCAAGACATTTATGCTTCAGTAAAACTGTAGCAATCACTTACTGAACATCAAAACCAGCCTCCTAAAATGCAACTCCAACTTAATGATGATGGTCGTCCATTATGTACATTTCCACCAATTACGTTACCCTACTATGACCACGGTGAAAATGCAGTTTTGCACTGATTCTACTCCACCACAAATAGTTTCAGGATGGCGCACAGACTGGGGGGCACAGTGGTGTGTACTGAAATGCTGATGGGCAAAAACATATTCATTCTCCCCTAAATCCACAGGACACTCACAGGGGCAGAAAGATGCAGGAACGTGTACCTGTAACAGCAATCCAGTTTGCACCTCAGTCCTGTGCAAAACCCAAAGGCTAATTATTGTCAAATTACTGCATGCGTACTGTTGTCTGCAGTGCCTTCCAGGGACCATATCACTATTCTTCACAACAGCGATTTATACAATTATCATGAGTCAAGGCAGACTGCCAGGTTCCAGTGGAGTCAGTCGGATTCTACAGTGTGTGGCTGATCTGTGTGGCTTCTACCTGTGGTACTCATTTGACTTAACAGACAATGCAGCGGAGAGCTGGTGACGCTAACTGGCAGAGAGCACATACCATCTGCTGAATTGATGTGATACTTCCCTCGTTCTACATTACTTGCTGTGTGAAACTGGGGACAGGCTTCTCCACAGTCCTCGCCATCTCCTGCACATAGTCGGACAAAGCAGAAGTTACAAACGAGCATGGCGTGCATTACGGTGAATCTTTACTGGAGACTTCCATATTGTGGACTTCACCTGAGCCTCACACCAGATTTCCTTTGGCTCCTTTCGCCTGGTTCCCCATTTTATCTTACATGCACTCTGCCTCATGGGGCAAAGGTGAGTTCCTGGGCTTTGCAGGAACAGACTTGTCCACATAATTTTCTCACCTTCTCCTTTTCTGCTTCACTCTAGCATGCCACAGCTAAGGTTCCATTACTGCTGCTCTGAGAAATGGACATTGCCCCAGGTAGGAGGTGTGGCCATCCAGCACATCATCAGGTTGTGTTGGTGACACATTTCACTGTGATCTGAATCCAACTTTGCATTCAAAGTTTTAGTTTTAATCACTGATTTGTTAACCAGTAATCAATCAATCTGGTTATTGAAATTGGAATTGCTATGCGACTGTCAAAGATACCCACCGAGTTAACTCCCCCCGCACTCCCCCCCCCCCCCACCACCACCGTCCACACTTTGGTATATCGGACCTCCTGCTCCCTGCATACAAACAGAAGTTGAAGTGTTGAGATCCAGTACAGAATGCCACACAGTACTGGTCTGAGAAAACAGATGAGCTACTATGCAATTGCTTGGAGCCAGTAGACTGGTCTATGTTTATAACCTCAGCTGCAAACCCAAATGAGTACGTCACTACCATCTGTTCACTGGTCTCAATATGGGTCCACACTTAGCTTCAGAATCCTTTGGTGATAAAGGAGAAAAGCAGTTGGACTTGATCAATTCAATAACCACCATACCCAAATCCCCCACTCCCAACACGAAATCAACCTCCAGAAACAGTCGGAGCGGATCCACGGAGACAGCCTGAACTGATCACTTATGAATCATCGAGGGGTTGAAAATTCTAATACTGTGCAGTCTTCTCTATCAAAGCTCACAGATGGCCTATGGGGTTAGAAGGTGTAACTATATGCCAGGAAATAATGAAAAGATTGAAGGGAGAAGAGGTGGGATGGATAAAAACGTGAAAGAATAATAAAAGTTCATTCAAAGCAGTCGTGGTAACCACAGAGGGATTGCCAACCTGATTTTGTCTCAAACAGAGTCAGGAAGTTTAGGTAACACACTGCTCAGATCACACAGGGTAAGTAAGAAATGACACAGGTGTCACATCCACAGCTTGAAGTAATTGCAAAGTCTTAAGAAAATATGCAGATTTAATCAAAAATGACACACTTCAAAGGGAAGAACAAATTTTAAGTGTCAGTTCAGATATTACCCAGCATTCAAATTAAAATGAAAATGTGGAAGGCTTGTTCTTTAATTTACATTTATCTGAGCAATCCAATTACAGAGGTTGATTTAATAAAAATCACCTTCCTACAAATACCTCTCCAATCCTCTTCAGAATAAACTGGCTTTGTTGAAGATGGTATTGGTAAATAAGATGAGTTTGCCTAGTTACAAAGACGTAATCGTGCTTTGCTGTATCAGGATGGTCAGGGTAGCTAGGCAATGCAGCTTGAAGGGCTAAAGGAGGCTATTCCACATTGTATAACTAAATAAATAATAATCTCACTAATACTACACTCACTACAGCGAGACGATTTAATTATATTTGTCACATGGATTTAAATGGCCAGTCTTGTATGTCAGACATTAATATCTGAGCACTATTTGAGTTGATTTGCTTTCTTCTGAAGTTATATTAAAGATGTGGCTGGCTATAGTCTGATTAATCACTGAGCTGACTAGATTTAAAGAAAATTGCAATGAAATGCTTGAAATGAAATATTAAACCTCTTACTCAATGTCATCAAGACCAAGGAGATGATTGTTGACTTTAGGAGAAGGAAACCAGAGGTCTATGACCAATCTTTATCAGGTGATCAAAGGCATGTGCAGAGGGTCAGCAACTTTAAATCTGTTGATGTTATAATTTTACAGGATCTGTCCTGGGTCCAGCTCTTAGGTACAATTACAAAGAAAGCACAACATCACTCTACTTTATAAAAACTTGCAAAGGTTCAGCATGATCTAAAACTTTGATAAACTTCTATTGATGTGTGGTGGAGAGTATACTGACTGGCTGCATCACAGCTTAATATGGAAACACCAATGCCCTTGAACGGAAAATCCTACAAAAAGTGGATACACCCCAGTCCATCATGGGTAAAGCCTGTCAATTCATTGAGCACATCTACACAAAACCTTGTTGCAGGAAAGAGGAGTCCATCATCATGGACCCCACCATCCAAGCCATGCTTATTTTTCTATTGTGTATTGCATTGTACTGCTGCCACAAAGACACCTGATTCTGATGCTCTCTTCTCACTGCTGCCATCAGGAAGAAGGTACAGGAGCCTCAGGTCTCACACCACCAGTTTTGAAACGGTTATTACCCCTCAATCATCAGGCTCTTGAACTAGACAGGATAACTTCACTCAACTTCACGTACCATCACTGAACTGGTCCCACTGAACTAGACTCACTTCCAAAAGACTATTCATCTCATGTTTTCAATACTTATTTTTTTATTATCATTATTATCACTTTTTTTTCTTTCTTTTTATATTCACGGGTTTTGTTCGATTTTTTTTGGACATTGATTGTTGTTCATCCTGTTGTATGTGGTCTTTCATTGATTCAATTGTCTTTCATGTATTTACAGTGATTGCCTGCAGAAAAATTAATTTCAGCATTGTATATGGGACTTTGATAATTTACTTTGAACTTTGAAGTTTTGGTTAAATGGAGAGCCACAGAACATTGTTTTGTTTATTTGTACTTTTGGACAACAACTCTAACTGTTCTATTCAACCTAAAAGTAAGCTCTCTGGAAAAAGGGGCTGATGGGAAAGTGGTCAATTGGAACTGCATGAAGAGAACTGAAATAATATAAAGAAACTAAAAGAAACAAATAAAATTGGAAGCCCGCAACAGCAATTGCTGCGGTAACTGATTCAATACAGCTGTCTGAGACCTGAGATCCAAACACTGTAGACCACTGTCCTATACGGAAGGCATCTGCTGCAGATTTATATTACATTCTGAGAACCTGGCTCTTCTGCAGTAATGAAACAGTGGTTCCATCGCCATATGTTCAATCATTATCATTGGCTGCTTGGCTTGTTACCACGGGAACTCGCCAGAATGGTTAGAGCTGTGCAGACAAACAAAGTTGGGTATGGATTCAACTTCTGTCTGTCACTTCCATAAAAATAATAATGCACCAAGCAGGTGTTGCTGCTTCCAAGTAATCGGTTGCACTTACCACACCGACTCTGAAATGCATACCTTAGCAGCAAGTAACCCCACCATCACACAATGCCTTGGTGGCTCACTTCACAGCAAGCATTAGCCGCCGTTGTATCCAGGACATCTTCAAAGAGCGGTGCCTCAGAAAGGCGGCATCCATCATTAAGGACCCCCATCATCCAGGACATGCCCCCTTCTCATTGCTACCATCAGAAAGGAGGTACAGAAGCCTGAAGGCACACACTCAACTATTCAGGAACAGCTTCTTCCCCGCTACCATCCAATTTCTGACTGAACATTGAATCCACGAACACTACCTCACTACTTGCTTTAATTTCTGTTTTTTTGCACTACTTTTTTAACTATTCAATATATAGATGAGAATGAGAATAGCATCATCATCGATGGCCTACTCACCAAGGCATCGGAAGAATGACGGGATGACCCGAACTCCACCTGCAAAAATGACAGATTCAAGTCCTATCAGGCACTCGCTCAAAGGGAAATCCGTATAATGCGCGACACATGGTGGAATAAGAAGGCGGATGAGGTTCAGCACAAACAACACCAAGCAGTTCTTCAACGCCATCAAGTCTGTCTTTCGACCCTCAAGGTCAAGCATAGCTCCTCTGCTTTCTGTAGATGGATCCTCGCTTATCAAGGAGAAAAAGGGCATCAACTCCAGATGGAAGAAACACTTCAGTCAGCTCCTGAACCACCACCCCCCCACTGTCGACCAGTCAGTACTCGACCAGATTCCCCAGAGCCCAGTCCATGAGCACCTGAACAACCCCCCCTCCCTGACCGAGGTCTGCACAGCCATCAAACAGATGAGCTGTGGCAAAGCGCCAGGCAAGGATGGTATTCCCGCAGAACTGTTCAAAGCCCTCAACCAGGAGTCACTCAAAGCATTCCAGGATGTCCTGGTCAATATCTGGGAAGAGGAGGTAATGCCACCCAACTTTCGGGATGCTGCAATAGTCGCCCTATACAAAAACAAAAGCCCGCGCACAGACTGTGGGAACTACCGGGGCATCTCTCTACTTTCCATCGCCGGCAAAATCCTGACTCGCATCATCCTCAATAGACTTACTTCAACAATATCCGAAGGAAACCTCCCAGAATCGCAATGTGGCTTTCAGCCTAAACACAGTACTGTGGATATGATCTTCACTGTTAGACAAATGCAGGAGAAATGCCTGGAGCAGAACATGAACTTGCACTTTGTCTTCATTGATCTGACTAAAGCGTTTGATACTGTCAACAGAGAAGCCTTGTGGATCATCCTCGGGAAACTTGGCTGCCCTCCAAAGTTCATCAACCTCATACACCTCTTCCATGCCAACATGACTGGAGAGATTCTCTCAGCTGACAAACCCAGTGAGAAATTTGACATCTCCAATGGCGTTAAACAGGGTTTTGTGCTTGCACCAGTACTTTTCAAACTTTTCTTCACTCAAGTACTAATGCATGCCGTCAAAAGCCTAAACCTGGGTATTTATATCAAATACCGCCTGGACGGGTCACTCTTTGACCTACGTCGCTTTGCAGCACACACAAAGACCTTCCGAAAGCTGTTCATAGAAGCGCTCTTTGCAGACGACTGTGCACTCATGAAGCACCAAGAGGACCACCTACTAACAATGGTCAGCAGGTTCTCCACCACATTTAAATTGTTCGGCTTGACAATCAGCCTCGGTAAAGCAGAGGTCCTCCTGCAGCCTGCACCTAATAGTGCCCCGCCACAGCCATGCATCACCGTCGATGACACACAACTATAGAACATTGACAACTTCAAATACTTGGGGAGTACCATCTCCAGCGACGGTGCCCTTGGTAAAGAAATCACGTCAAGGATCCAGAAAGCAAGCCAGGCACTCGGAAGGCTCCGGGTCAAAGTTCTGCAGCACCAAGACATTCACCTCTCCCCTAAACTGAAGGTTTACAATGCTGTTGTGGTCTCATCACTTCTATATGGCAGTGAAACCTGGGCACTGTATCGCAGACATGTCAAACAGCTTGAACAATTCCACAATCGCGCTCTGCGATCGATCATGCAAATCCGCTGGCAAGACCGTATCTCCAACCTGACAGTCCTGGACCGAGCCAATTCCACAAGCGTTGAAGCCAAGGTTTTGAAAGCTCAACTTAGATGGACCGGCCACGTGATCCGCATGGATGAGTCCAGAATGCCGCGCCTGTTGTTCTACGGAGAACTGGAGCAGGGCAACCGTGCCCAAGGTCGCCAAGGAAGAGGTACAAGGACAACATCAAGACAAACCTTAAGTGGGCCAAACTCCAGCCCCGCGATCTCGAACACACTGCTGCTGATCGGTCCAAGTGGCGCAATCTATGCTCCAAGGCAGCAAACAACTTCCAAGCCAACTGGCGCATGCAGCGCCTCAAGGTGAGTCAAGAAAGACACAGGAAGGCATCCACTCCTGCCCCAACAGACGGTGCTCCTTGCCCCATCTGCAATCGTATCTGCACTTCGGACTTCGGCCTCAGAAGTCATATGCATGCCCACAGACGTTGACTGCGCAACACATTCGTCTTCCTCGGACTTCGAGAGACTACTACTATATAGATTAAATAGTTAAATTAAATAAGCTAACAGAGTTAAAAAAAAATTACTAATATATGCCAGTGATATTAAACTCGACTCCGATTCTGATACAATCACTTTAACCATTTTGTTGACAATCTGTTCATTGTCCTTAATAGAAAGACAAAAATTCATCTTTACAAACAATAATCTTTGTTCTCAAGAGCAAGGGATAATTATCCAAACAGCAAGTAAGAACAGTTACTGCCCAGTAGGGCTCTGCCAATACAGCTTGGCCCTGGACTACAATGTAGTCTTGGTCAAAGCATTAGATGAAGAAGTAGACACTGAGGAAGTGACCACCAAGGCAGCTTTGACCAAGACTGAGATCTGACCAAGATCTTGACCATCGGTGGATTCTGGAAGCATTGACCCTGCAGGCAGATGAGAACAAAACATTAAGGAGTTAAAAAAAACTTTGTTGCTTAATTATTTATTTTGCCTTTCCAAGATTTAGACACTCAATGTATTACATACATAAAGTGATCACTGAACTTATGTTCATGGTCTTCTGTTGCTGTAGCCCATCCATTACAAGGTTTAACAGGTTATACAATCAGAGATGTTCTTCTGCAACTCCACTGTTGCAACAGATTATTATTTGAGTCACTGTCACCTTCCTGTCAGCTTGAAGCAGTCCAGCCATTCTCCTCTGACCTCTCTCATTATCAAGGCGTTTTCACTCACAGAACTGTCACTCACTGGATGCTCTTTGTTTCTTGCACCATTCTCTGTAAACTCTAGAGACTGGTGTGTGTGAAAATCCCAGGAGATCAGCGGTTTCTGAGATATTCAAACCACCCCGTATGGTGTGAGCAATAATTCTAAATAAGTCAGAGTCACTGAGATCACATTTCTTCCCCACTCTGATGTTTGCTTTGATCAAGAACTGAACCTCTTGAATATGTCCGCATGTTTTTATGCACTGAGTTGCTGCCACATGATTGGCTGATTAGATATTTGCATTAATGAGCAGGTGTTTAAATGTATCTAATAAAATGGCCATGGAGTGTAGACAATGCAACAGATTCCTATATATCAACTCAAAGTGAAAGGCCATAAGAAATGCAGAAATAGCAAGTCTGGCCTAGTTGGGTTTATTGTCCTATACACAAGTATGGTGAGCTACAGGTACAATGAAAAACTTGGTTGCATCTACGTAGGTATAGAGAATACACAGAATATGAATTATACCATACAGTGAAAAAAGGATTTTGAGAAAGCAAGACTTTTATACAAAAATAAGCAAAGACACAGTCAGAGGCAAGTCCATGGTTGTGCTAGAGGTGGTCCATAGTGTTCCATTACTGAGGTAGGGTTGGTGTTGTCCATGGCCGCACAAGAGACGGGCCATAGTGTTCCATTACTGAGGTAGGGTTGGTGTTGTCCATGGCCATACAAGAGACGGGCCATAGTGTTCCATTACTGAGGTAGGGTTGGTGTTGTCCATGGCCGTACAAGAGACGGTCCATAGTGTTCCATTACTGAGGTAGGGTTGGGTAGGTACTGCCCAGTTCAAGATCTGAAGGATGCAGGTAAGTAGCTGTTACAAAACCTGTTGATGTGGGACTTCAGGCTTCTGAATCTCCTGCCTGACGGTAGCAGCAAGAAGAGTTCATGAGCTGGATGGTGGGGACCTTTGATAATAGACTCTGATGTTTTGAGCCACACCTCCTGTCATGGGGAGGGCTATGCCATGATGGATCAGGCTGTGACCACAACTCTGCAGCCTCTTGTATTCCTGTGCATTGAAATTGCCATATCAGGTTATGATGCCTGCATTCAGGATACTTTTATCAGCACATCTGCAGACATTAGTTCATGTTTAGTGAACTCTCATTAAGTTTCTAAGTAAGTAGAGGTAGTCATGTGCTTCCTTCATGAATGTATAAGCGTACTGAATCCAGGTCATCTGATATATTCGCACCTAGCACTTCAAGTTGGGTGATAGGTGTCTTTAGTGACGGATGCCTCAAAAAATGGTATCCATCAGTAGGGACACCCATTAACCAGGACATGCCCTCTTCTTACTGTTACCATCAGGAAGGAGGTACAATTAACGTATGCCTGAAGATACACACTCAATGATTCTGGAACAACTTCTTCCAGCATTTCTGATTTCTGAATGGACCGTGAACCCATGAACATTACCTCACTACATTTTTAAATTTATATTTTTATACTACTTATTTAAGTTAACTATTTAATATATAACCATTTAACCATATAACAATCACAGCACGGAAACAGGCCATCTCAGCCCTCCTAGTCCGTGCCGAACTCTTAATCTCACCTAGTCCCACCTACCCGCACTCAACCCATAACCCTCCACTCCTTTCCTGTCCATATACCTATCCAATTTTACCTTAAATGACACAACTGAACTGGCCTCTACTACTTCTACAGGAAGCTCATTCCACACGGCTATCACTCTCTGAGTAAAGAAATACCCCCTCGTGTTTCCCTTAAACTTCTGCCCCCTAACTCTCAAATCATGTCCTCTAGTTTGAATCTCCCCTACTCTCAATGAAAACAACCTATTCACGTCAACTCTATCTATCCCTCTCAAAATTTTAAATACCTCGATCAAATCCCCCCTCAACCTTCTACGCTCCAATGAATTGAGACCTAACTTGTTCAACCTTTCTCTGTAACTTAAGTGCTGAAACCCAGGTAACATCCTAGTAAATCGTCTCTGCACTCTCTCTAATTTATTGATATCTTTCCTATAATTCAGTGACCAGAACTGCACACAATATTCTAAATTTGGCCTTACCAATGCCTTATACAATTTTAACATTACATTCCAACTTCTGTACTCAATGCTTTGATTTATAAAGGCCACCGTTCCAAAAGCCCTCTTCACCACCCTATCTACATGAGACTCCACCTTCAGGGAACTATGCACTGTTACTCCTAGATCTCTCTGTTCCTCTGCATTCCTCAATGCCCTACCATTTACCCTGTATGTTCTATTTGGATTATTCCTGCCAAAATGTAGAACCTCACACTTCTCAGCATTAAACTCCATCTGCCAACGTTCAGCCCATTCTTCTAACCGGCATAAATCTCCCTGCAAGTTTTGAAAATCCACCTCATTATCCACAACACCTCCTACCTTAGTATCATCGGCATACTTACTAATCCAATTTACCACCCCACCATCCAGATCATTTATGTATATTACAAACAACATTGGGCCCAAAACAGATCCCTGAGGCACCCCGCTAGTCACCGGCCTCCATCCCGATAAACAATTATCCACCACTACTCTCTGGCATCTCCCATCTAGCCACTGTTGAATCCATTTTATTACTCCAGCATTAATACCTAACGACTGAACCTTCTTAACTAACCTTCCATGTGGAACTTTGTCAAAGGCTTTGCTGAAGTCCATATAGACTACATCCACTGCCTTACCCTCGTCAACATTCCTCGTAACTTATTCAAAAAATTCAATAAGGTTTGTCAAACATGAACTGCCACGCACAAATCCATGCTGGCTACTCCTAATCAGATCCTGTCTATCCAGATAATTATTAATACTATCTCTAAGAATACTTTCCATTAATTTACCCACCACTGATGTCAAACTGACAGGTCTATAATTGCTAGGCTTTCTTCTAGAACCCTTTTTAAACAATGGAACCACATGAGCAATACGCCAATCCTCCGGCACAATCCCCGTTTCTAATGATATATGTACTTACAGAAATTCAGAGTTTTTTCACAACATATGCTGATGGTATTAAGTCCAATTCTGACTCCTTGCTGCAAGAATGCCATGTAAACTTACAGAACGGCAGCATAATGGTTAAACTGTTAGACCGATAATCCAGAGGCTTGGATGACTGAACAGAGCCATGAATTCAAATTACCACTTTAGCAACTACAGAATTGATATTCAATTACGCAGAAAACAATCTGTTAATAAACAATGGGAACTACGAAAACATCAGTTTCTTAGCTCACAACTAATTTACACATGCCCTTTCAGGAAGGAAATCTCTCTAGATCCATCATAATACAGTTGATTCTGAACTGGTCACTGGACCAGACAAGGAATTGTATTGGTCTGTTACTTTGAAACATTATAAAGTAAAACTGGACAAGGGTGTAGGACAATTTTTCAGATTGGCAAAATATATAAAGCAATGTTGGAAGAGGATTGCTGTTGACACTGTTTTGAATTTATTATTTTGTTGGAGTTGAGAACCAAGGAAATTTCCAGTAATTCCCTTGGCTTGTTCCTTCCAGTTGCTGCTTTCTTTACAATTGTATTTAATAATCTAACATATAAACAAATGGGACAGTGAAAGACCATAGTAAGAGACTAATGGTGTCTAGAACTTGTAGAATATTACATCGTTACCAGATTAATTTAATTTATCAATCACAAGTAAATGTTTTGTCCAAAAGCTTCTACACTCAGTAACCACTTTATCTGGTAAATCTGTGCACCTGCTCATTAATGCAAATACTTAACCAACCAATCATGTGGCAGCAACTCAATGCACAAAAGTATGCAGACAAGAGGTCAAGAGGATCAGTTCTTGTTCGGACCAAACATCAGGATGGGGAAGAAATGTGATCTAAGTGACTTTTGACCGCGGAACAATTGCTGGTGCCAGACAGGGTGGTTTGAGTATCTCAGAAACTGCTGCTCTCCTGGGATTTTCACACACAACAGTCTCTAGAGTTTACAGAGAATGGTGTGATAAACAAAGAGCATCCAGTGAGCAGCAGTTTTGTGCGTGAAGATGCCTTGTTAATATGAAAGTGTTCAGTGGAGAATGGCCAGATTTGTTCAAACTGACAGGAAGGTGACAGTAACTCAAATAATAATCTGTTGCAACAGTGGTGTGCAGAAAAGCATCTCAGTTGTACAACACATCAAACCCTTAATGTGCTGGATGTGCTACAGCAGCAGCAGACCAGGAACATACCGAGCGTGCACTCAGTGACACTTTATTAGATACAGGGGGCCACTGAGTATATGTATATTTCCTTTCAGTTAGTCCTGACGAAGGGTCTCAGCCCAAAACATCGACAGTGCTTCTCCTTATCTGCCTGACCTGCTGTGTTCCACCACATTTTATGTGTGTTTTATGTATACCGTATCATTCCCCAATATAAATGTCTTGTCAGTTGTGGAAAATGGATCGATAATCTTCAGCGTGGCAGTAACTGTTAAAGTAGGAAGGGTCCTAATGAAGGGTCTCTGCCCAAAATGTCGACACTACTCGTTTCCATAGATACTGCCTGGCCTGCTGAGTTCCTCCAGCATTTTGGTGTGTTGTAGTAGGAAGTGTGTGTTCTCTGAGATAATTATTACTACTCTTCCAGCTCCAGTAGATGTCCTGAAAAATTACATAATAAAATTAAATGAAATTAACCAGAGACTTTGTGCAGACTGTTTAACAAAGAGCAATCCAGGTCCATTCCAAAGAAGGAATTGTAAGGAGCAATCAACCTATTAATCTCAGCTCTGACTGCACAGGCAACAATAGAAATATTTCTATGCCTCGGTCTTAACCCAGTTAGAGCTGGTAGCTTATTAGGGCAAATCTTGAAGATCTTAACTGTCTATTCTGAAACACAGGGCACCTCATTGGATCAGGGAGGTGAATTCCTCATTCCAATCTATTTCATTGTGTTCTGCCATAA